>NW_027592008.1:0-65982 GCF_964213995.1 Mustelus asterias
ACCCCACATTCTATACACCACTCTACCCCACATTCCATACACCACTCTACCCCACATTCCATACACCCACTCTACCCCACCATTCTATACACCACTCTACCCCACATTCTATACACCACTCTACCCCAACATTCATACACCACTCTACCCCACATTCCATACACACACTCTACCCCACAATCTATACACCACTCTACCCCACATTCCATACACCACCCTACCCCACATTCCATACACCACTCTACCCCACATTCCATACACCACTCTACCCCACATTCCATACACCCACTCTACCCCACATTCTATACACCACTCTACCCCCACATTCCAGTACACACTCTACCCCACATTCCATACACCACTCTACCCACATTCTATACACCACTCTACCCCACATTCCATACACCACTCTACCCCACATACCATACACCACTCTACCCCACATACCATACACCACTCTACCCCACATTCTATACACCACTCTACCACATTCCATACACCACTCTACCCCACATTCTATACACCACTCTACCCCACATACCATACACCACTCTACCCCACATTCTATACACCCCTCTACCCCACATTCCATACACCACTCTACCCCACATTCTATACACCACTCTACCCCACATACCATACACCACTCTACCCCACATTCTATACACCACTCTACCCCACATTCCATACACCACTCTACCCCACATTCCATACACCACTCTACCCCACATTCCATACACCACTCTACCCCACATTCTATACACCACTCTACCCCACATACCATACACCACTCTACCCCACATTCTATACACCACTCTACCCCACATTCCATACACCACTCTACCCCACATTCTATACACCACTCTACCCCACATACCATACACCACTCTACCCCACATTCTATACACCACTCTACCCCACATTACCATACACCACTCTACCCACATTCTATACACCACTCTACCCCACATTCCATACACCACTCTACCCCACATACATACACCACTCTAACCCACATCCCTCTACCCCACATTCCATACACACTCTACCCCACATACATACACCTCTACCCACATTCTATACACCACTCTACCCCACATACCATACACCACTCTACCCCACATTCATACACCCCTCTACCCCACATTCCATACACCCCTCTACCCCACATTCCATACACCACTCTACCCCACATCCATATAACCACTCACCCACATACCATACACCACTCTACCCCACATACCATACACCACTCTACCCCACATTTCATACACCGCTCTACCCCACATATCATACACCACTCTACCCACATTCCATACACCCCTCTACCCCACATTCCATACACCACTCTACCCACATACCATACACCACTCTACCCCACATACCATACACCACTCTACCCCACATTCCATACACCACTCTACACCACATTCCATACACCCCTCTACCCCACATTCCATACACCACTCTACCCCACATACCATACACCACTCTACCCCACATACCATACACCACTCTACCCCACATTCCATACACCACTCTACCCCACATACCATACACCACTCTACCCCACATACCATACACCACTCTACCCCACATACCACACACCACTCTACCCCACATACCATACACCACTCTACCCACATACCATACACCACTCTACCCACATACCATACACCACTCTACCCCACATTCCATACACCCCTCTACCCCACATTCATACACCACTCTACCCCACATTCCACACACCACTCTACCCACATTCCATACACCACTCTACCCCACATTCCATACACCACTCTACCCCACATTCTATACACCACTCTACCCCACATTCCATCTCTACCCCACATTCTATACACCCCTCTACCCAACATTCATACACCACTCTACCTCACATACCATACACCACTCTACCTCACAACCATACACCACTCTACCCACATCTACCCACTACCCACATACCAGACACCACTCTACCCCACATACCATACACCACTCTACCCCACATACCATACACCACTCTACCCCACATACCACACACCACTCTACCCCACATACCATACACCACTCTACCTACATACCATACACCACTCTACCCCACATACCATACACCACTCTACCCCACATTCCATACACCCCTCTACCCCACATTCCATACACCACTCTACCCCACATTCCACACACCACTCTACCCCACATTCCAGACACCACTCTACCCACATCCATACACCACTACTACCCCACATTACACCACTTCTACCCACATTCCATACACCACTCTACCCCACATTCCATACACCCCTCTACCCCACATTCCATACACCACTCTACCTCACATACCATACACCACTCTACCTCACATACCATACACCACTCTACCCCACATACCATACACCACTCTACCCCACATACCATACACCACTCTACCCCACATACCATACACCACTCTACCCCACATTTCATACACCCCTCTACCCCACATTCCATACACCACTCTACCCCACATTCCATACACCACTCTACCCCACATTCTATACACCCCTCTACCCCACATTCCATACACCACTCTACCTCAGATACCATACACCACTCTACCTCACATACCATACACCACTCTACCCCACATACCATACACCACTCTACCCCACATTTCATACACCCCTCTACCCCACATTCTATACACCACTCTACCCCACATTCCATACACCACTCTACCCCACATTCCATACACCACTCTACCCCACATTCTATACACCACTCTACCCCACATTCTATACACCACTCTACCCCACATACCGTACACCACTCTACCCCACATTCTATACACCACTCTACCCCACATTCCATACACCACTCTACCCCACATTCTATACACCACTCTACCCCACATTCTATACACCACTCTACCCCACATACCATACACCAATCTACCCCACATTCCATACACCACTCTACCCCACATTCCATACACCACTCTACCCCACATTACATACACCACTCTACCCCACATTCCATACACCACTCTACCCCACATTCTATACACCCCTCTACCCCACATTCCATACACCCCTCTACCCCATTCCATACACCACTTTACCCACATTCCATACACCACTCTACCCCACATCCATACACCACTCTACCCCACATTCCATACACCACTCACCCCACATTCCATACACCACTCTACCCCCATACATACACCACTCTACCCCACATTCCTTACTCCACTTTACCCCACATACCATACACCACTCTCATCTAACACCACACACACTCTACCCCACATTCTATACCCCACTCTACCCACATCCATACACCACCTCCACCCCTACCATACACCCTCTACCTCACATTCCATACACCACTCTACCTCACATACCACCCCCAACCCCACCCCACATTCCATCACCCCTCTATCTACCCCACATCCATACACACTCTTCACCCCACATTCCATACACACTCTATCTACCACACATTCCATACACCTCTACCCCACTCCATACCATACCACACCCCCCACCACCCTCCCACATACCATACACCACTCTACCCAAATACCATACAATCACTCTACCCCACATCATACTCCATTCTACCCCACCCCAACACAATCTACCCCACATACCATACACCCCCTCTACCCCACATACCATACACCACTCTACCCCACATACCATACACCACTCTACCCCACATTCCATACCCCAATCCACCCACCATACATACCCACCCCACATTCCATACATCACTCTACCCCACATTCCATACACCACTCTACCCCACATACCATACACCATTCTACCCCACATTCCATACACCACTCTACCCCACATTCTATACACCACTCTACCCCTCATTCTATACACCCCTCTACCCCACATACCATACACCACTCTACCCCACATTCTATACACCCCTCTACCCCACATACCATACACCACTCTACCCCACATTTCATACACCCCTCTACCCCACATACCATACACCACTCTACCCCACATTCCATACACCACTCTACCCCACATTCTATACACCACTCTACCCCACATACCATACACCACTCTACCCCACATTCCATACACCACTCTACCCCACATTCTATACACCACTCTACCCCACATTCCATACACCACTCTACCCCACATTTCATACACCACTCTACCCCACATTGTATACACCCCTCTACCCCACATACCATACACCACTCTACCCCACATTCCATACACCACTCTACCCCACATTCTATACACCACTCTACCCCACATACCATACACCACTCTACCCCACATTCCATACACCACTCTACCCCACATTCTATACACCACTCTACCCCACATTCCATACACCACTCTACCCCACATTCCATACACCACTCTACCCCACATTCTATACACCACTCTACCCCACATACCATACACCACTCTACCCCACATTCTATACACCACTCTACCCTCCATACCATACACCACTCTACCCCACATTCTATATACCATTCCATCTCACTTACTACATGGATTTTAAAAATATATCATTTGAGATTCTACTTAACAATATCTAAATTAAAGTGGCATGTCACACAAAACTTTGACCTTGGATATTGGTGAGTTTCTACAAACATCCCGTTGTTACTTTGGAGACTGCCAGGTGCTGGGTTAGAGAAATAGTCATGGCTATGTACAAATCGCTGAAAGATTGATTGGAGGGGACTATAAGGGAAGGTGCTCACACACACATCATGAAGAGATGCCTCAGGTAGTGCCATGAGTAGAGTACACAAGGTCAGTTCCTTTGCACTCATTTCTGCAGCAGTTGTCTGCCATCACCTAGACCAGTGCAGCCTGTGAAAGCACTCGCTGCTCCTCAATGACTAGACATGGGATGTGTGTTACTTTATAATTTAATAGTTAGCTTTTAAATTGGCAGCGGTGTAACCTTGATGTTTCTCTCATCTCTGGCTGGGCAATTCTTCACAGCTGCCTCTGTCTGCCAGCTTAACTTCACCAAATGTGCAGAGGAAGGCTTCAATTCATCTCAGTCACCCTTTGAAACAAAGAACAAAGAAAACTACAGCACAGGAACAGGCCCTTCGGTCCGCCAAGCCTGTGCCTATCATGATGCCCTAACTAAAAAAAAACCTTCCGTCCTTATTCAGTCTGTATCCCTCTGTTTCCTCCCTATTTAGGTACCCATCGAGATGCCTCTTAAATGTTGCTAATGTGCCTGCTTCCTCTACACCCTCTGACAGCATGTTCCAGGCACCCACCACTCTCTGCATGAAAAACATCCCCCGCACATCTCCCTTAAACTTTACCCCCTCTCACCTTGAATCTATGCCCCCTTGTAATCGACATTTCCACCCTGGGAAAAAGCCTCTGACTGTCCACCCTGTCTATGCTTCTCATAATTTTGTAGATCTCTATCAGTCTCCCCCCAGCCTCCATCCTTCCAGTGAAAACAATCCGAGTTTATTCAACTCTCCTCATAGCCAACACCCTTGAGACCAGGCAACATCCTGGTGAACCTTCTTTGCGTTCTCTCCAAAAGCTTCGACATCCATCTGATGATATGGTGACCAGAACTGCACCCAATACTCCAAATGCGGCCGAACCAAGGTTTTAAATAGCTGCAACATTAATTCCCAACTCCTGTACCCAATGCCCTGGCAGATGAAGGCAAGCATGCCATATGCCTTCTTAATCATCTTGGCCACCTGTGCTGCCACTTTTAGGGAACTATGGGCCTGCACGCCCAGATCCCTCTGTAAGTTAATGTTCCTTAGGGTTCTGCCATTTACAGGATAATTCATACCTAAATTTGATCCTTCAAAATGCATCACCTCACATTTGTCTGGATTAAACTCCATCTGCCATCTCTGTGCCCAAGTCTCCAATCTATCTATATCCTGTTGTATCCTCTAACAATCCTCGGCACTATCGGCATTTATTAGTGACTTTAATTGTCAGCTTCGCCACTAGTAAAGCCATCACTCCACCTCTCCTATCACGAAGGAACTCAATAGCATTTAACATCCAGGGGGCTTGAATTTGATTTGATTTATTATTGTCACATGTATTGGGATAGAGTGAAAAGTATCGTTTCTTGCATGCTATACAAACAAGACATCCTAGTAATAGAGTTCATAGGGGAGTAGGAAAGGAGAGAGTGCAGAATGTGGTGTTAAAGTGATAACTAGGGAGTAAAGAGAGATCAGCGTAATATATGATGGCAGAAGGGAAGAAGCTGTTCTTGAGTCGGTTGGTATGCGTTCTCAGACTTTTGTATCTTTTTCCTGACGGAAGAAGGTGGAAGAGAGCTTGTCTTACCATAACTTCACCAACAGTGCAGCAGAAATCCAATTCCTCTGCACACTGCATCACCTTTATGGGGGCAAAACAGGAGCTAGTCCTGAAGAATACATGGCTCTTCCATCCTGGATCTAATAACCCTCTCACTGAGCTGCATCAGTTTTCTCTTTGATTGCTGCTTCCAGTGTAAAATTTGAAACCTCTCTGTCTGTTCCAGGAGAGGCTTTCAACGGTCAGCTATCGTACAATGCTGACGGTGACGTGTACGTTCTCCGTGAAAGAGAGGTGGAGAACTTTGTGAGCGGAGTGCATGCAAACCAGCTGCAGTCCAGAGATTACCAAACGGGTCCTGAGGCAGGGTTGCTCACCTGGGGAGAGGGGCCGAGGAAAAAGAGGGAGTTCAACTGGAAACAAATTGGAAGCAGCGAATGCACCGTCTCATGTGGAACAGGTAGGCCACCCCAAATTTAAATCATTGAATCCCTACAATGCAGAAGGAGGCCATTCAGTCCATCGCGTCTGCACCAACTTTTGTAGGGCGGCACAGTGGTTAGCACTGCTGCTTCACAGCACCAGGAACCCGAGTTCAATTCCCGGCTTGGGTCACTGTCTGGGCAGAGTCTGCACGTTCTCCCGTGTCTGCATGGGTTTCTTCCAGGTGCTCCGGTTTCCTCCCACAGTCTGAAAGACGTGTCGGTTAGGTGCATTGGCCGTACCAAATTCTCCCTCAATGTACCCGAATAGGCATTGGAGTGTGGCGACTAGGGGTTTTTCACTGTAAGTTCATTGCAGTGTTAATGCAAGCCTACTTGTGACACTAATTTTTAAAAAACTCTCTGACATCTGCACCAACTCTCCAATGGAACTTCTTACCCAGGTCCCCCCTCCGCCCTATCCCCATAACCATACCCATTTACCCCGCACATTTTGGGACACTAAGGGACAATTTAGCAATTTACCAATCCCCCAATCTGCACATCGTTGGACTGTGGGAGGAAACTGAAGCACCTGGAGGAAACCCATGCAGACACGGGGAGAATGTGCAAACACAGGCAGTCACCCAAGGCTGGAATGAAACTTGAAGTCCCTGGTGCTGTGAGGCAGCAGTGCTAACCACTGTGCCACCGTGCCGCCCCTGTTACTTGTTAACTAACCTTGAATGAGATGAGATCAGTTTGCTGTAGAGCAGCAGAATTTTGGTCCAACAAGATTGGCTATTCCCTGCCCGGAGATAAGTGAAACCATCGGTTATTGGCCATCTTTCTTAGCACTGTGCATGACCTCTCTAACCTTCTTAGAGTATTCTACTATGCCATCTTTCTTTGCCCCTAACTTCAAAAGTAGTTTAAACTGCATAGTACAAAGAAAACTACAAAAATTAAAGTAATATTTTCCACCTGGGAATCGGTAGCACAGTGGTTAGCGCCGCTGCCTCGCAGCGCCAGGGACCTGTGTTCGATTTCCGGCTTGGGTCACTGTCTGTGTGGTGTTTGTACATTCTCCCCGTGGGTTTCCTCCGGGTGCTCCGGTTTCCTCCCACAGTCCAAAGATGTTCAGGTTAGGTGGATTAGCCATGCTAAATTGCCCCTTAGTGTCCAAAAGACGTTTAGATCAGGTGGATTCGCCATGATAAATGTGCGTGGTTACAGGGATAGGGCAGAAGGGAGGGCCAGGGTGGGATGCTCTTTTGGAGATTCGGTGCAGATTGATGGGCCGAATGGCTTCTTCCTACACTGTAAGGATTCTGTGATTCTATGGTTCCAAATAATAGCATCCTTTAAATTGATCAGTATTAGATACGATGATTATTTATTTTTATTATAACCTTGCACTTTAAATAAAGAGCAAGCAATAATTAATCCTGGACTTAATGACATTTTTTAAACAACTTTGCAAATTTCTGTGAGTAGAATTGGAACTGATTTCTTGCAATTTTTGGCAATCAAATTATGTAATGCACGAATGATGCAGTGATATTTTCTCAAGAATGAACTGTGACACTTGTCCACAAAGCAGCACAAATATTTTGTCTATGATTTAGCATTGAATGATATTTGGACAGGGTGAGGGGGTTATATAATGTGATGCATAAGTAGATGTGTGGAGCAGGGCCAGAAAGTCATTTCCATGTATCGTTTTTCATCTGTTAGTGTGTTCATGTTTGGTTGGAATTGTGTGCAGCCCCTAAAATAATTTTTTTTCTCTGTAAGAAAGCATTTACCAACTACCTCCAGGGTTAAATATTGAATTTTGTGTCAATCCAACTTTGAAACATGCATCTTCCTTCTCTGTCAGGTACCACACCCTATTGGGTCACTGGTGACCATAAACTTTTTTTTTTATTCATTCATGGGACATGGGCGTCGCTGGCTGGCCAGCATTTATTGTCCATCCCTAGTTGCCCTTGAACTAAGTAGCTTGTCAGGCCATTTCAGACGGCAGTTGAGTGTCAACCACATTGCTGTAGCTCTGAAGTCATATGTAGGCCAAACCAGGTAAGGATGGCAGATTTCCTTCCCTAAAGGACATTAGTGAACCAGATGGGTTTTTCTGACAATCGACAATGGTCGTCAGTAGATTCTTAATTCCAGATATTTTTTTCATTGAATTCAAATTCCACCATCTACCGTGCTGGGATTCAAACCTGGGTCCCCAGAGCATTAGCTGAGTTTCAGGATTAATAGTCGGGCGATAATACCACTAGGCCATCGCCTCCCCTTTTATCATCTTAACTTCCATTGGATTGTCCCCATGATTATGCCTGTAGCTGCCATTGCCTTCCACACTGTGGCTGACCAGGAATATCTCCCAGTCTTTCCACTCACCATCAAGCATATTGGAAGGATTAACAGGCTGATAATGAACCTGTTTGGCCACATAGTGAACAAACCTCCGCCATCGAGTCCTGAAGTGGGACTTGAACCCAGAGATTGTGGCCCAGAGGTAAAGACACTACCACTGCCCCACAAGACTTCTGAAACATGCATCAAGACTTAAACCGGGGTAATAAGTGTTTTTTTGTATTCATTTGTGGGACATGGGTGTCGCTGGCTGGCCAGCATTTGTTGCCCATCCCTAGCTGCCCTTGAACTGAGTGGCTTGCTAGGCCATGTCAGAGGGCAGTTAAGAGTCAACCACATTTCTGTGGCTCTGGAGTCACATGTAGGCCAAACCAGGTAAGGATGGCAGATTTCCCTCCCTAAAGGACATTAGTGAACCGGATGGGTTTTTCCGACAATCGACAATGGTTTCATGGTCACCAGTAGATTTTAATTCTAGATTTTTCAAGTCAAGGTCCAAATACATCTCAAAACAATTAACTTAATTTAAAAATAGTGCATCGCTATAATTATTGGTTTTAAATGCTCAATGTATTTCAAACTGCTGGAAGTTGCATCAAAATAGTTCCCCCCAGCTCACTCAGAAGTATGTTTTCTGTTATCTTGACCCTTCAAAATGTTCTAAATTCACAGCTAAAATTGCACTCTTGTGTACGAATGTTTTTAATCCTTGCTAGTTAATCTCGTAAATCAGTGTAAATGATGATCAGAGAGTAGGGTCATGCTCCCACCAGTCTTCATGCTACCGATTCCATAAGGGATTATCAAACTGTAAATCTGGCCCAGTTTCATGAACCATTAACTTAAAAATCGAGGCGAACTGAAGCTGGGGAACCAGAAAATAGTGAATAGTTGTTCCAAACTTTTTGATCGCCAGGCGTAACATTAGAAGCATTTGCAAAGTCCTGGAGCTGGGAGGCTGTCTGACTAGTATCATAATAAGTATAAAAGCAAATTACTGCGAATGCTGGAATCTGAAACCAAAAGAGAAAATGCTGGAAAATCTCAGCAGGTCTGGCAGCATCTGTAAGGAGAGAAAAAAGCTGACATTTCGAGTCCAGATTACCCTTTGTCAAAGCTAAAAGACATAGAAAGTGGGCGATATTTATACTGCAGGGTGACCGAATGAAAGATGAGTCATAGCCACAAAATATAGGCGAGAAGGCTGCTAATCACAGCTTACCCTCTGATTTCAGCTTCTTTGCCATTTGGCCATTCACTCCTTTTATTCTCTCTGTGGACTGCCATTAGCAGCCTTTTCCCCTGCTTTCTGTGGCTATGACTCATCTTTCATTCCCTCATCCTGCAGTATAAATATCGCCTACTTTCTATGCCTTTTAGCTTTGACAAAGGGTCGTCTGGACTCGAAACGTCAGCTCTTTTCTCGCCTCACAGATGCTGCCAGACTTGCTGAGATTTTCCAGCATTTTCTCTTTTGGTTTCATAGTAAGTAACAGCGTAATGAGTTGCAAACTCTTAACCTTCTGAAATAGTACAGATGTGCATCTGTAGATGTGACCGCAAGATGGATAGCTTTGCAATCGGAAAATTGGATTCAAGTACCGAGCACCTAGGGATGCACAATAAATGGTACTGATGAGATTAAGAGTGTGTGGCCCTGAACTCACTCCATGTGCTATTGGAGATTTCTTCAAATGGAGCTTGGGGCTTGTCATTTATGAATGTTCCTCGATTTCTGGCTTGTTCCTCTGAATTCGACATGTAGTCATGCAAGCAAAGGAGTGGTTGTAATCTGAAGAAAGAAAAAGAAAGCTTGCATTGACATAGTGCCTTTCACAGCTATAGAACATCTCAAAATGCTCTGCAGCTAATGAAGTACTCATGATGTGGGTTTCCTCCGGGTACTCCGGTTTTCTCCCACAGTCCAAAAATGTGCCGGTTAGGTGGATTGGCCATGCTAAATTGTCCCTTAATGTCAGGGGGTTTGGCAGGGTAAATATGTGGAGTTATGGGAATAGGAGCTGGGTAGGATTGTTGTCAGCGCAGGCTCAATGGGCCAAATGGCCTCCTTCTGCACTGTAGGATTCTATGATGTATATTCACTGCTATAATATAGGAAAGTAAGAAGTCTCACAACACCAGGTTAATGTGAGACTTCTTACTGTGCTTACCCCAGTCCAACGGCGGCATCTCCACATCATAATATAGGAAACGCAACAATCAATTTGCGCACACGAGGTTCCACCGTGTGACAATGAGCAGATAATCCATCTTTGTGATGTTGATCGAGGGCTAAGTATTGACCAGAACATTGGGGATAACTTCCCATTCTCTTCTTCAAAATAATGCCATGGGATCTTTTAACATCCACTTGGGAAGGTAAATGGGGCCTCGGTTTAACAGCTCAGCTGAAAGGAGGCACCTCCAACAGTGCAGCCCCCCTCAGTACTGCCCTGGGATGTCAGCATTTGTTTCTTGTGCTCAGGTCTTGGATTCCAGAAACTGAATTAACATGTGCGTAAGTACAGATCTGAGGTTAATCTCAGAGAATTGTTAGAATGTGGCACACACTACCACACGGAGCGATTGAGATGAATGGATTAGGTGCGATTTAAGGGAAAGCTAGATAAGCACATGAGGGGGAAGGATGTGTTGATAGAGAGAGGTGAAGTAAGGCTTGTGTGGAGCATAAACAGCAGTATAGACTGGCTGGATTGAATGGCTTGTACTTGTGTAATGTATAAAGTCTGTAGCATATTCTAGGTGTGAGGATTTCAACTGTATATTGCAACATTCTTCATTGAGTGCTGTTATGAATAAGAAACAAGAGCTGCGATGGCCCCACTAACCACGGGCACAAATCCCGCAATGGCAACTAAATCACATGAGGGAACAGGAACAGGATATGCACAGCGAGATCACAGAATGAGATCTTCTCCGGACTCAATTCCGGCCTTGGGTCATTGTCTGTGCAGAATCTGCACTTGCTCCCTGTGTCTGCCGTGGGTTTCCTCCGGGTGCTCCGGTTTCCTCACACAGTCCAAAGATGTGCGGGTTAGGTGGATTGGCCAGGCTAAATTGCCCCTTAGTGTCAGGGGGATTATCAGGGTAAATGCGTGGGAATAGGGCCTGGGTGGGATTGTGGTTAGTGCAGACTCAATGGGCCAAATGGCCTCCTTCTGCACTGTTGGGATTCTATGTGTTCTACGACTCTGAAGTACTTTGGAGCTTCTGATATCAGGAAAGGTGCTATGTAAATGCAATTTCCTTCCTACCTATTGATTACTTAATTAATTAGATTTTGGCGAGTGTGTTCAGCATGTAGAGTTAGTTCAGGGGTTTGCATTGCAAATTTAGCCGAATATTTTAAATCTTGAGCTTTACGAATGAGTCTTGCAGAGTTAAATTGGCATGTTTTAAGTTATTGATATCTTTGTGGCGAATCCTACAATTAGGTTTAAGGATATTCCCTCAATCTGAGGTTAGGTAAGAAACTCTATCAATGTAAGTTTTTCTTTATTTTTGAAGTTTCAGTATGTGGTCAATAATTGTCATCGTCTCTGCAATTGCTAATCAAAACCAAACGAGATTGCCTCCTGAGTGCATATGTTCCATATTTCCTCCATCATTGTACATTTTATCCTCATTGAATCCTTCCTCCAGTCCTCAACCCATTCACTAAGTTGGTCCAGATTTCTTTCTTTGTCAGTCTCCCCTACGTACATCACTCATACACATAGCTGGTTGTCATCAGCAATTTTTCAGGATGGGCCTGTGCTATTTTCTTTATGAATAATGTAAGCAGCAAGGGATCCAGCACAGCCTCCCTTCAGAATTCCAGTCACCACTCCTTTAGAACTTTTTTCCATCATTGTGTCCTATCTTCTAGACCCCAAAACAATGGGCGGGAGTTTACTGCCTCGCTCTTCCCGAAACAGTAAAATCCCGCCCGAGGTCAACGGACCTTCCCATTGTCCGGCCCTCACCCGCTCTGATTCCTGGGGCGGGTGGGGCAGTAAAATTCCTTGCCAATGTTTCACCCAACTAGCTAATTTATCATTCTCTCTCTTAACTTTATTTTCTTGGAAAGCTCCTTAAGTGTAATTTTATCAAATAACTTCTGAAAATGGAAGTGAACTTGGCTGGGATTCTCCCAGCCCATTCACTGCTCAGGCAACGCACGGGCTGGGAGACAACAGCGGGAGGCATTTCGCGAGGTTCCACCAGTCGCGAGACTCCCAAGCGCTTTGTTTTAGCGCAATCAGTTCCGTGCCTGAAATCGGCGCAGAGCTGATTATCATATGGAAATACAACTGCTCCCCACTAATGGGGAACAGGCATCCTCACCCTGCTAGTGGGGACAGGGGTCATTGAGCCCACCCCCCCCTCCCGGATGGTTGGGGCAGTGCAGTGCTAGCCTGGCACCCTGGCACTGCCCACTGGGCAAACTGGCACTTCCCACTGGGCATCTTGGCACTGCCCACCGGGCACTGGACAGTACCAAGGTGGTGGGGCATACTGGGGGTGGGGCATACTGGGGGCAGGGACCCACGGTCACTCTGCACTGGGATCGGTGGGGGAGGGAATGAGGAGGCGATCAGTGCTGTCCATCGTGGGGGATTTTGGGTCTTGTCATTGGGGTGGGGGGGTGGGGGTTAGCCATGGGGGTGGGTAGATTGGGGCTGGCCTGGTTTGGAGGGTAGGTCTTATGAGGAAAGGTTGAGGGAGCTAGGGCTGTTCTCTCTGGAGCGGAGGAGGCTGAAGGGAGACTTAATAGAGGTTTATAAAATGATGAAGGGGATAGATAGAGTGAACGTTCAAAGACTATTTCCTCGGGTGGATGGAGCTATTACAAGGGGGCATAACTATAGGGTTCGTGGTGGGAGATACAGGAAGGATATCAGAGGTAGGTTCTTTACGCAGAGAGTGGTTGGGGTGTGGAATGGACTGCCTGCAGTGATAGTGGAGTCAGACACTTTAGGAACATTTAAGCGGTTATTGGATAGGCACATGGAGCACACCAGGATGATAGGGAATGGGATAGCTTGATCTTGGTTTCAGATAAAGCTCGGCACAACATCGTGGGCCGAAGGGCCTGTTCTGTGCTGTACTGTTCTATGTTCTATGTTCTATGGCCTTGAGGGGGGAGGGAGATTGGGGCTGGCCGGGGGGGGCGGGGGGGGGGGGGGGGGGCGGGGAGCGTGGAATCCAGAAGGCTAGTGATCGGAGGACAGCGATAGAGGGCCACTGTGCATGCGCCAATCTCCACACTGACAAATCGACACATGCACAGTGGCCCACTCAGCACTATGCTGCCGGCCTCTCAGGCGGGAATAGGCCCCACCTACCACTTTTCAGGTGGATCACACTGAGGCACTCTGCATTGCTTAGAATGTCGGAGATTCATTCTGGTAAGTACGCCCAAAAAAATGGACAGGAAATACTCCTGTTTCCTCGCTTGTTGGGCACTTAGTTTTGTTTTGAGAGAATCCCGGCCCTTATATCCATTGTATTTCCTATATGCTGGTAGCAGAGGGAACTTCAGGTTATCAATGACTGAAATCTTCTCCACCTCAAAACGTTTTTGTGCATTAAGGCCATTTGATAAACCTGTTTATAAGGGAGGGGCACTGTGCAGCATGATCTGTTGGGAGGCATTTAACAGTGTTACGGCACGGCTGGTGGTAAATTTCAAGCTACCCAAAGTCCCAGAAGGAAACATGAAACAGCTGCCAAAACATTTATTCCCACTTTTCATAGTATGAGGAGAGGTTCTGAAATCTGGATGTGATGTCCCCGACTACTTGTGATGATTTTATCGTAAAGTAAATGTTTATTAAAAATATAAAGAAAAAAATTACACTTAAACACAAAAATGGCTTCACACAGTCAACAGTTCTTTAAAATAGTTCCAAAGGATCTTAATTTAACTACCTTCAGAGCTAACCGTCCCTTTTTCTGTTCAGCAACTCCATAGACTTTAAAATCTATAGAATCCTAATAATTTTATCACACTTTCTTTGTTTTCTCTTGGGGTGACCCCTGATGTTAACGGCAGCTGGTTTTTCAGGTTTGGCTTTGTTGAAACCACTTTCTGAGCGTTCTGACCAGCTATTCCTGCTGTCTGTTGAGAGACCTAAACTGCCAACCCCTCACAGAGGTTCAAGTATCTCCTTAAATATGTTATTTCTCTTTGATCCTTCATTGTCTCACTCAGTCTCTTGAGAAATGCTCTCTAACAGAATAGATTAAATCATAGAATCTGTACAATGCAGAAGGAGGCCATTCGGCCCATCAAGCCTGCACTGACAACAATGTCACCCAAGCCCTATCCCCATAATCCCACATATTTATCCTTCTAATCCCCCGACACTAAGGGTGGGATTTTCCAGCTGCTCTCGCTCCAAAACAGGAAAATCCCACCCGAGGTCAACGGACCTTTGAACGGTCTGCTACAATTCCTGTGGTGGGTGGGATGGGAAAATTCTCCTCTCTGGGTCAATTTAGCATGTCCATTCAATCTAATCTGCACATCTTTGGACTGTGGGAGGAAACTAGAGCACCCGGAGGGAGTCCACGCAGACACGGGGAGAATGTGCAAACTCCACACAGACAGTGACCAAAGCCAGGAATCAAACCTGGGTCCCTGGTACTGTGAGGCAGCAGTGCTAACCACTGTGCCACCGTGCTGCCCTAAATTCATTTCTTTACTTTAGCTCTTAGGATATAAAAGATGAGAAAACTCACCCTACCTTTACTTTACTTTCTTACAGGTTTTCTTGCCATCTTTATATATTCCTTTTTGAATCAAAACAACCCATTCAAATCTACTCCTATATTGCCCTGTGTCAATATCTGTTTGAAGTCCCTCTAGGTTCATCATATCAACCAATTCTTATTATTAGTTAAGACTCTCATAGCCACCTTCTCTCTTATTCCAATTACCACACTCATCAACCCCCAACAGCTTGCTTTCCAGCACATAAGTAATACAACAATGATTTTACCAATCAAAAAAAATTACAATGTCTTTGTTTTCTTTACATCAGCCAATTAAAGATAGCACACCTTAGTCCCTCAAAGACTGAAAACCCAAAAGCATCTGTTTCCCTTCTACCTAAACTCTGCCGAAACCCCATTTCCTAAACAGCAGTCATAAAACCATGGGTCAGTTCTAGCCAGTGATTAGCACACCGTACAGCTTAAATGACCAAGACTTGGGAATGGTCTTCAGTTCATTGAAGAAAATGATCTTTTGCACAACCTGTCTTGTCTTAAGCATTTCATCTCTAACTGAGCTGTTTCCTGAAGATGGCTGCCTTGGTGGCACAGTGGTTAGCACCACTGCCTCACGGCACCAGGGACCCGGGTTCGATTCCTGGCTTGGGTCACTGTTTGTGAGGAGTCTGCACATTCTCCCTGTGTTTGCGTGGGTTTCCTCCGGATGCTCTGGTTTCCTCCCACAGTCCGAAAGACGAGCTGGTTAGGTGCATTGGCCATGCTAAATTCACCCTCAGTGTACCCGAACAGGCGCCTGAGTGTGGTGACTGGGGGATTTTCACAGTAACTTCATTGCAGTGTTAATGTAAGCCTACTTGGACACTAATAAATAAACTTAAAACTCTCTCTTGCTGATGCTTCTTCAACACCTCACCTGTATTCAAACTGCTTCCTGGCGCACTGTGACTACTAATTGTATCGATTGCAAAGAACACCCTGTTCCCTATTCTCTTGGGTGCAGCCCAGACATGGTTTACAAAATACATGGCAGTTTAATTTTACTTGTTGCAAAAAGAAAATCATTTTAATAGCATCCTACCATTTCGTGACAGGTGTTTACCCAGATAAAAAAAACCCTGGAGAAGAACTCCAAATAAAAGTATTTAGGATGCAGATGCTAAATGTGTTATTTGAGTGACAAGGGGAATGCTTTTCACCCTCACTGCCTGGGAGTAAGATGGGGCACCCACCCGTTGAAGAACCCACCAAATGTCTACCCAATTGATGAACAATCTGTGCTTCAAGGTAAAAAGTACCGTTGTCATCTTTCTACCCTACTTGAGCATGGTGTTACCCTGGGGTGAGGCTATTGCTATCTATTGTCAAGCAAGAACCATCATGAGTGTGCGTAAGCAAGACTTACCTCTGGCATCTCCGGCTAGCCAGGTCAGAGAGAATGCAGTGAAAGACACTCTGCGTGCTTATTAAAAATAGCTTTGGTATGCAGGCAGCAAGGTCAGAAGTTTATGAACGAAGTTGCCAAACTAATCAAATACCAACGCAGGAAAAAATTCCCTGTAATAAAGGACAGGTTGAGTGCATCGTTTTTATAAACAGGATCAATAGGCAGTCTATAATAAGAGATATAATTTTACATTTTCAGGTGGCTGCCTTTCAGACCGTGCATCCTTCACATTCTCTGGAACAATGTACCTGGTCACACGCTGCCAGAAAAGCAGCCAGTGGTTTTTAATAACTGGAGATTTCTCTACGCACCCTGTATTCTAATAAAGCATTCCAAAATGCCTGACAGATAGGTGACCCAAAAAAAAGAATAATGGGACTGTTTGTACTTGATCCTTGGTGCACGGTGCTTTACACAGCGTGTGCTGCAACTTTGTGAATTGCGAAAGAAAGGTAGACGCTGTGGTGTGCAGAATGGGTTAATGATGGTTAAAACCAGCGATTTTATCCTAACCAACATGTTCAGAGTAGCAGATAGAAAGTGTCGTCTCTAGTTAGAAACATTGGGCGACACGGTAGCACAGTGGTTAGCAGTGCTGCCTCACAGCACCAGGGACCCAGGTTCAATTCCCGGCTTGGGTCACTGTCTGTGTGGAGTCTGCACGTTCTCCCCGTGTCTGCGTGGGTTTCCTCTGGGTGCTCCAGTTTCCTCCCACAGTCTGAAAGACGTGCTGGTTAGGTGCGTTGACCCGAACAGGCGCCGGAGTGTGGCGACTAGGGGAATTTCACAGTAATTTCATTGCAGCGTTACTTGTGACTAACAAATAAACTTTCAACATACACATATAACAGCTCTCAGGTGAGATACAAAACAACACCCATCTCAGGAGAGCAAAAGATCCTATGGTGCTTTTTGAAGAAGTTGAGTGGAGTTCTCCAGGTGCCTTATCCAACATTTATTAATGCCATCAAGGGAGATTTATCGCATTTATCTCAACCTTGCAGTGCCCCATTTGTCAGCTTTTTTTCCCCACAATGCTACAGTAGTAGCAGTTCCAAAGTACATCATTGGTTGCAAAGTGGTTAGAGGGCATCCTGGAATCATGAAAGATGC
Organism: Mustelus asterias; assembly: GCF_964213995.1. Lineage (NCBI taxonomy): Eukaryota > Metazoa > Chordata > Chondrichthyes > Carcharhiniformes > Triakidae > Mustelus > Mustelus asterias. Next base: position 18,414 of record NW_027592008.1, read on the forward strand.
CAACGCAAGTCTTTTCTTTCAGACAGCACTGGTCCTTAGCTGCTGCAGATGGGAGAGCTAACCTCACCTGTTAACATGAGATGTTTTCATGTCATGGTTTATCTGCCATTCCTGGAATACAGCAAGGGAATCAGGAACTAGGATTTTGGATTCCAATAGCCAGTGAAGAACCATAGAATCGCTACAGTGCAGAAGGAGGCCATTCGGTCCATTGAGCCTGCACCGACAACAATCCCACTCAGGACCTATCCCTGTATCCCCACGTACTCACCCTGTTAGCCCCCGTGACACCAAGGGGAAATTTAGCATGGCCAATCCACCTAACCCGCACCTCTTTGGACTGTGGGAGGGAACTGGAGGAAAGACACGAGGAGAACATGCAAACTCCACGAAGACAGTCACCCAAGGTCAGAATTGAACCCGCGTCCCTGGAGCTATGAGGCAGCAGTGTTAACCACTGTGTCACCGTGCTGAAGAACCATTGGTTCTCTTGGGGGGGAAGGGGGAAACAAAAGGTTTTCTTGAGGGTACAAAGGAGAAGCAGTGGGTTGTGGCAATGGGGAGGGCGGAGGATGGGGATTGAGGAGTTAAAAGGGCCAACAAGTCAAAAATCTTTAATTTATAAACAAGGCTACCCTTCATTATCCATTTCATATAGTCACTTTGTGGGAAACCCTCTAATTTAAGGTATCTTTAAAGGTTTCACTAAGCCTTACACGCAGGCTCCCTATCATATGATATTGTTACAGTTGTTTAAATTTTTCTGTGCAAGGCAGAGGAGTAAGGGTAGATTTATATAATATCTATTTTAGCGGTGAACTGAGGCAACTGGATTGTCATCTCATTGCAGGATCTGATCCAGTACACTTCAAATTGCTTCGAATTGTCAAGCTTGCACCCTGCCTTGACAGAGCAAAAAAACGTTTCAAACAAGGCGTATCACCGACTCATTGGCAGCTTCAGGTTTCTCTCATACTTATAGGTTTCTTTATTGAGTAGTTTTTTAAAAGGGACAGTGGTCAGCACTGCTGTCTCACAGCGCTAGGAACCTAGGTTCAATTCCCGGCTTGGGTCACCGTTTGTGTGGAGTTTGCACTTTCTCCCCGTGTCTGCGTGGGTTTCCTCTGGGTGCTCCGGTTTCCTCCCACAGTCAGAAAGACGTGCTGGTTAGGTGAATTGGCCATACTAAATTCTCCCTTAGTGTACCCGAACAGGCGCCGGAGAGTGGCGACCAGGGGATTTTCACAGTAACTTCATTGCAGTGTTAATGGAAGCCTACTTGTGACACTAATAAATATACTTTCATGTTCAGCCCCTGCTAAGTAGATATCTATCCAGGATATCCTCATAAAACCCTATAAATCCTCTGTCATGCTATGAGCTGTGGGCTCAGTTGGTAGCACACTTGCCTCCGAACCAGAATGTGACAGCTTCCTGTTCCTGCCCTGGTCGACAATACTGAGGGAGGTGATGTCTTTCAAATGAGGCGTTAAACTGAGAGCACCTCCCAGGTGAACATAAAAGATACTGTGGCGCCATTTTGAAGGGAGGGGAGTTATCCTCAGTGTCCTGACCAATATTTATTCCTCCATCACCATGACAAAACACAAATTATCTGGTCATTGTCACGTTGCTGTTTGTGGGAGTTTGCTGTGCGCAAATTGGCTGTGCATTTCCTGCATTATAACTGTGACTACAGTTCAAAGGAATTTCATTCGCACTTTGGGATCTCCTGTGCATTTAAAAGGTGCTATTTTAGGTGCTTGCGCCTTTTATTTCTTTTCCATATTCATCAATAACTAGTTTTAAAATGCATAACTGAATTCATATACATGTCCAATACAAAGGCAAGTTGCAGTTCTGATAGATAATTATGTTAATGGGTACATGGAATCATCAAATCTGTACAGTGCAGAAGGAGGCCTTTCGGCCCATCGAGCCTGCACCGACAACAATTTCACCCAGGCCCTATCCCCATAACCCCACATATTTACCCTTCTCATCCCCCTGACATTAAGGACGATATTTTTCCGGCCACGCTTACCCCAAAACAGGGAAATCCCACCAGAGGTCAACAGACCTTTGCACGGTTCACTGTCCACCCGCTACAATTCCCATGGCGAGTGGGACGGGAAAACTCCCCCCCTCAAGGTCAATTTAGCATGGCCAATTAACCTAACCCGCACATCGTTGTACTATGGAAGGAAACTGGAGCACCCGGAGAAAACCCACGCAGACACGGGAGAATGTGCAAACTCCACACAGACAGTGACCCGCGGCCGGAGTTGAACCCGGGTCCTTGGAGCTGTGAGACAGCAGTGCTAACCACTTGATATTTTTAATTGGAAACAACAGCTACACTGCAACATCTATAGTTGGTTGTGTTGTGGGTGACTTGGACATTCTGACAATTTATAAGAAGCTCCCTAGCTATAAACATGAATTGCACGTTGAAAGTAACTTCACTATATTAAACCTACTGTAATACTGAAACCAGATGAATATTCTGGGGGACAATTCTCAAGGCAGTGCATCTGACATTTCATCAATGGATACCAGTATACCAATGCCATGCAATACATTAATGAACAATGTGCCAAGTATAATTGAGATCTATCCTTTATTCTGATCCATGCAAGTCACCAAGCTAGGGAATAGGGCAACCAAAATTTTAATTGGTGAGGAAGGTTCTCAAATGGTGCGAGAAACCACCGCTATATTCAAACTGACTTGAGAATTGCATTTCTACATGATAGTGAACACACTGATCAGTGCAGCATAAGTCACACTACCTACTCTCCAGTAATAAGCTTATTACATACAGCAGTACAGTGCTTGCCCATATTTTAACCCATGAGATACAGGGTGGGATTTTACGGACTCGCTGGTTCCGAAATCCTGCCCGAGGTCAATGGATCTTTCCATGGTCTCCCCCTCGCCCGCTCTGATTCCCACAGTAGGCGGGATGGTAAAATTCCAGCCACAGAGTATGCAATAGATGATAACTACCTTGTCACCTGTCTTCGCTGATCAGATCTGACTCCATTTTAAATGGACCACTTTACACATCTTTACACTTAGGGGCTGATTTTACGCAAGTTCACTTTGTCAACCGGAAGCCTCACAATAGCGTGTTAGAAAACTGGGCATGAAGGGCTCTCAATTCTCTAACCATAAAAACCAATCTTCAGAAAATCAGAGAAAGTGCACTTGAATTCCCATTACGTACCCTGACAATATCATGGGTCTATTAAATCCACGCAGGAACAGGAACAGACCATTCAGCCCCTTGAGCCTATTCCGCAATTTAATTAGTGCATGGCTGATTTGTATCTTGATTCTATTTACCTGCCTTGGCTTCGTAACTCCTGATGCCATTGTCTAACCAAAGGTACCCCTCTAAAATATTGCACCTTTTGGGATCCCATCACAATGCTGGTACATTGATCCCAGTATCCCTAAAGCAATAAATGTTGTTGAATATTTAATCAGCACTATTGTATTCATCACTGAACTAGTTGTGTGAGGTAAGGAATTGTCCTGTGAATAATAAGTGTCTTCTCTTGACTTCTAGGGAGCCGGGCTCTTATTTTTAGGTGCGTTAACAGAAATACACATGAAGAAGTGTCTGAAAACTTGTGCGAAATTGCAATGAGGCCAACACCAGAGGAGGAAGCCTGCAACATCCAACCCTGCCCAGCCTAGTACGTTCACTGAGCCCAGCTTTTTTCATATAAATGATCCTGTCTAATAGAAATACCCGTGTTACATTTGTCTGGGATTTTTTTTTCTCTCTGAGAGGACAGAATAAAGCTTAGTGTCTAAATGGAATGCTTGGTAAACCTGAGGCAGCCAGAGTGCCGTCTCTGCAGTAAATGGATGCAGCTTGGCTCCGATCCAGCCAAGGGGCCAAGAGAAACAGAAACTTAATCAAAGCCCCATGAAGCTATGAAATTGCACTGTAATAACAAGTAACCACTGGAGATTGAGCAGGTTTAATAAGAATGGAAACCTCCGGAAGCAATGTTTTCTGGTTGAGCATGTTACGAATGTTCTCCACTGGTGGCATTATTGAATGACAACAGGCGTGAAGTCTACCATTTTGTTTTCCTTCGATTTTTTTTTTATGTGGGGAGCTTTATCCTGCTCATTCAAGGTGAATATTGGCAGAGTGGGTTATTTGTGTGGAGAGGTGGGGGACATAAAGCTGTCCACATTTGTCACTCTCTAAATAGGCCCTGGCTAGGGGCATAATTAAAGCCCCCTCCTCTCATGTGGTCCAATAAAATACCTCATCCCTAGCCACTGACTTGCTGATTGTAGAATTTCCATTTCCCATTCTGGCTATAATGTGAAATGAAAATATTTTGGAGCCACATTTCCTCCTGCAATTTTTACTTTTAATGAAAATCAGGAACAAAGATCTCCATCGATCTAAAATCCTGTTAGCGTTTTCCTTTAAAAATAGTCGTAAATGGCCCACTTGTAGTTTCCAGCCCTGTGCATTGTTTGCATCACTCAGCAGGTCTGACTTGAAAAGTGCCAGGAATGAGGAAAAAAATAAAGTTTCTTCCTCCACTTTGAAAGTTGCACATTGTGCGATTGTGCTAAGCGCTTTGGGGGGGTCGGATTCCCACCGGCTTTTCCCCATCATCTGTAGCAAATTCAGCGGAAGAGCTGCAGAAAACCTGGAAAATTGGCATAAATAATGGCTGAGCGGGAGAATCCCTGTGGGGAAAGTCCTCCTTCCCCAACAAGCATGGAAAATAACAGCAAAGTGTCTGAGCTGAATGGGTTCGTTCGAGGTGACTTTTATAAAGAATTAACTCCAGTCTTAAACGTCACTTCACTGAGGTTTCTACCCACATTCATTGTTTTTAAATAAAAGCAAAATACTGCGGTTCTTGTCCTATTTTCTTTGTCTTTAGCTCTGACAAAGGGTCATCCACAGTCGAAATGTTGGCTCTCTTCTCCCTCCACAGATGTTGTCAGGCCTGCTGAGATTTTCCAGCATTTTCTGTTTTTTGTGGCTGTTTTTAATTGATTGAATCGACATTCTCTTCCACTGCTTGTAAAATGCTGTTAAATGTCTTGAGATTGTGACAGGCACTACGTAAATGCCAGTCTGTCTTCCCGCATGTCTGTCTATCTTATCTTCCTGCCCTTTTTTTTGTTAATTCTTTCCCTCATCCTTGCATCCTAGATGTTTCCTTGGGAATGGTACTTTGCAAATGTCACAAGTAGGCTTACATTAACACAGCAATGAAGTTACTGTGAAAATCCCCTAGTTGCCACACTCCGGTGTCTGCTTGGGTACACTGAGAGAGAATTTAGCATGGCCAATGCACCTAACCAGCACGTCTTTCAGACTGTGGGAGGAAACCACAGCACCCGGAGGAAACCCACGCAGACACAGGGAGAATGTGCAAACTCCGCACAGACAGTGATCCAAGGGAATTGAACCCGGGTCCCTGGCAATGTGAGGCAGTGGTGCTAACCACTGTGCCACCATGCCACCCTCGGGCTAGGATAACTTCTTTGTCTCTGCCTCTCTTAACTTGTTACCATTGGCGATCATTAAAAGGTGAGAAGTGTATTTCTTTGACAATGTGTGGGCAGATCATGAACGTAACACATGTCTATTGCTTTTACCAAAGCTGGGATCTGGGCGAATGGTCGGAATGCAGTAAGACGTGTGGACCTGGGATACAACATCGACAGGTCCTTTGCAGACAAGTCTATGCTAATCGGACAACCACTGTTCAACCAGAACGATGCCGGCACCTGGAGAAACCTGAAACAACAACTACCTGTCAGCTGAAAATCTGTAGCGAGTGGCACATCAGGACAGAATGGAGTGAGGTAAACAGAACTCATGGGAAGCATGTCTACACCAGCTGGAATGAGCAGTGGGGCCTACTAAGGAACCAGTTTAGATGTGTCTTGTTATCAGTGTTGGCTATGAGTCGGTTGCAACCCAAACTTCTCAGAAGTCCAAGGCAAAATATTCATCACCATTTGCAGAATTACTTGGAGGAAAGGAAATAGAACATCACTCATGAACTCAAATAGACAGGACACCCACCATCCATGATAGGGTGTGTTTGTGTGTATGTCCTTCATTGAAAGAGGATTTGAGTCTAGCAATAGGTATATTGTAATGCAATTGTGCAGTGCATTGGTGAGACCGCACCTGGAGTATTGTGCGCAGTTTTGGTGTCTTTATCTGAGGAAGGATGTCCTTGATATAGATGGAGTACAGCGAAGGTTTACCAGCTTGATTCCTGGGATGGCAGGTCTGTCATATGAGGAAAGACTAAGTTGGTTAGGATTGTATTCATTGGAGTTTAGAAGAGCGAGAGGGGATCTCATAGAAACTTATAAAATTCTAACAGGATTAGACAGGCTAGATTCAGAGAGAATGTTCCTGATGATGGGGGAAGTCCAGAACTAATAGTCATAGTTTGAGGATAACGGGTAAATCTTTTAGGACCGAGTTGATGAGAAATTTCTTCACCCAGAGAGTGGTGAATCTGTGGAATTCACCACCACAGAAAGGAGTTGAGGCCAAAGCATTGTGTGATTTCAAGAAGAAATTAAATATAGCTCTTGGGGTTAAAGGGATAAAGGAATATAGGGGGAAGGGGAGATCAGGATATTGAATTCAATGATCAGCCGTGATCATTATGAATGGCGGAGCAGGCTCAAAGGGCTAGATGGCCTACTCCTGCTTCTATTTTCTATATTTCGGTGTCCTTCTCCTCTCCCAGTCGCAGCCCCCCACTCGCACCCCCCTCAACCTTTCTCCATCTCCCTCCCCTCCCTGGCCCTCCATCCCATCCTGCACAGGGCCAGGTTTTGAGACTTCAATTTGATGTTCGGGATACTTGTTTGGCAGTTGGATTTGTGAGGAGACAGTGGTGAAGTGGTAATGACTAGTAATACAGAGGGCAATGCCAATGCTCTGGAGTCTTGGTTTCAAATCCCACCGTGACCACTGGTGGAATTTGAATTCAATTTATTAATAATTGTGGAATGGAAAACTAGTCTCAGTGATGGTGATTGTCATCTCTATCATTGAATTTTGTAAAAGTCTATCTGGTTTGCTGATATCCATTCGGGGAGGAAATCTGCCGTCCTTACCTGATTGGACCTACATGTGACTCCAGACCCACAGCACTGTGATTGACTCTCAACTGTCCTCTAAACTGTCCACTCAGTTCAAGGGCAATTCTCGACCTTTTGGCTAAGGTCAAGCATAGGATGATGAAAATATTGAGATGTTTGTGATGTTCTCATTGTTGAACTGAAGCATCCAGAGCATATGTCGATCTCTGAAGTTTCTTTCGTGTGAATATAGAATCATAGAATCCCTACAGTGCAGAAGGAGGCCATTCGGCCCATCGAGTCTGCACCGACCACAATCCCACCCAGGCCCTACCCCCACATATTTACCCAGTAATCCCTCTAACCTACGCATCTCAGGACTCTAAGGGGCAATTTTTAACCTGGCCAATCAACCTAACCCGCACATCTTTGGACTGTGGGAGGAAACCGGAGCAACCGGAGGAAACCCACGCAGACACGAGGAGAATGTGCAAACTCCACACAGACAGTGACCCGAGCCGGGGATCGAACCCGGGACCCTGGAGCTGTGAAGCAGCAGTGCTAACCACTGTGCTACCGTGCCGCCCATATCATTGCACTTTACTGTTATAAAAAATTGAAATGTTTTGTAATGTGTCTTTCAGATTTTATATCAATAAAGTATATTTTTGCAAACAATAAATCATAGGACAAAGCGTGAGATCAGGTCTAATGCCTGTTCTCGTCACCTTGGATCTAATATATCTCTCGTGTGGGGACTGTGAATTTGATTTAATTTGAATTTGAATTCGTTTGTGGAGCGAGGAAGGATATAGATTCGGGGCTGACCCAGTCCACACTGTGCATTGGCTTTGTAACTCTGAGAAAGGAATAAAAAGTTTTTAAAATAATAAAATTTTAAATATTAACGATGGACAACAAATATTGGCCTTGCCAAAGACGCCCGCATCCCATGAACGAATTTTAAAGATTTCAATTCAAAATCATGAGGGTCCATTCAACGCCAAAATGGGTAGCCAATCAGCACCCTCTGGCAGTAACTTTCCCAGGATTCAAAGTAGTTGGGTAAGAAAACAAGAAATGGGAATTGTATAGTCAATGGAAAGACACACATTCAGGATGTTAATGGACAGAGATGCCTCATGGGTTCAAATGGATAATTCATTGTATCATAGAAACCCTACAGTACAGAAAGAGGCCATTCGGCCCATCGAGTCTGCACCGACCACAATCCCACCCAGGCCCTACCCCCCCATCCCTACAGATTTACCCACTAATCCCTCTAACCTACGCATCTCAGGACACTAAGGGCAATTTTTAGCATGGCCAATCAACCTAACCCGCATATCTTTGGACCGTGGGAGGAAACTGGAGCACCCGGAGGAAACCCAAGCAGACACGAGGAGAATGTGCAAACTCCACACAGCCAGTGACCCAAGCCGGGAATCGAACGCAGGTCCCTGGAGCTGTGAAGCAGCAGTGCTAACCACTGTGCTACCGTGCCGTGCCATGTATGAGTGAGTGCAAGACTCTTGTTGAAATATTTCAATGATCCCTGCGTTTCTTTGAGGCAAGGCTAGGTGCACTTATCATGTGTGTGAGCCGTTATGTTGCTGCACAGGGCATTGTGCTGCAGAATTCAGCATCATGCCACCCGTTCGGGAGAAATGTGTGGCACGCACTCCTACTTTCACCCCATAGCCTCATCCAGCTGTGGAAATCTGGGCAGTAATTGGATGATCACAACTTCTGGGCATTGTCAGTGAGGCAGCACTGACTGGAAAGGAACACTTTTACCCAACAAGTGGTCCACCTCCTACAGTGGGCCTGGGCCCATTGGAGAGTAGGGAAGTATTAACATTCTGCCTCTGAGCTATACATCCCGAATGGTCATCCCATTGCAGCTCATCAGCTCTGGGCCAATCCTGGGGGTGAGGGGGAGTGGCTGAAATTACTTTGAGTAGAGGCTAAGTGACTTTTTTAGGTGCCGAAAGCCTGAATTATTTATTTTGCTTTCAATCCAATTGGGCCTCGGGGGTCCTGATCTGAGCTTCTCCACTTTGCAAGGCTGGATTGAGGTGAGTGCTACTGATGCCCCTTGGCAGGTGCCAGTGGCCCTCCACAGCCATCAGAACCACCCTTCCCTGGGAATGCGATGGCATCTCTGGCCTGTGCCCAAAGCAGGCAGGGTCTCCAATCAGCCACATTTCCACCAATGAAGCAGCCCCAGGAATTTTAGAGTCTTACTTTGTAATTGGAACAACGAAGAGATTAATAACTAGCAGTCAGTGAGTTGTTAGAATTTAGAATCCCTACAGTACAGAAGAGGCCATTTGGCCCATCGAGTCTGCACCGACTCTCTGACAGAGTATCTTACCCAGGCCTTCTTCCCGTCCTATCCCTGTAACCCCATACATCTACCATGGCTAATCCATCCAACCTACACATCTTGGGACACTAAGGGGCAATTTAGCATGGCCAATCCAGCCAACCTGCATCTCTTTGGATTGTGGGCGGAAATTAAAAATGTTATTTATTAGTCACAAGTAAGGCTTACATTAACACTGCAATGAAGTTATTGTGAAATTCCCCTAGGGGACCTCACAGGCAGAACATGCAAACTCCAGACAAGCAGTGACCCAAGGCCAGAATTGAACCCAGGCCCCTGGTGCTGTGAGGCAGCAGTGCTAACCACTGTGCCACTGTGCTGCCCCCAACTGAACATTTGACAGTGGTGGAATTCGATCCCACTCCTCTACAAATATTGCTTCCATGAATTCAATGACTTCTCATCAATGCTACCAGTGCAAGCAATTACTGTCATATCTGGTATTCATGATGTGGAGATGTGGACTCACCTGAAGAAGGGGCTTGGAGCTCCAAAAGCTTGTGTGGCTTTTGCTATCAAATAAACCTGTTGGACTTTAACCTGGTGTTGTTAAACTTCATATCTGGTATTGCCAGGGAATGTAATCAATGTAGTGGGACTAGGTCATATGTTCTGTTGAGCCTCCACCGCCATTTAATAAGATAATGGTGCAGTCACCATAGTCCCAGATGACCATAGGCTAATTTGTGGTGACTTAACCTGAGGGGCAAGATAGAGAAGGCAGGGCCTGTTTGGATAAACTTAGCCATTGTGGGAATTGAACCCACGCTGTTGGTGTTACCCTGCATCACTAACCAGATGTCCAGCCAACTGAGTTAAACTGACTGACACTGACAACAGAATTGGTTGATTTATTAAGGACCGATATTGCTGTTTGCTTTACAGTAACTCCATCATATCTGTTTAGTTGCCTCTAATTTTCACCCTTTTCTCAGTGCTCAGTACCTTGTGGTGTGGGACAAAGGATCCGGGATGTCAAATGCATTGACAATCTTGGCGATATTGTTGACGATGAAGAGTGCAACATGCAGCTGAAGCCTGTCGACACGGAGAATTGTGACATGGGCCCATGTGCAAAGAGTTGGTTCCACACAGACTGGAGTGTGAGGGTAAAGAAGATCATTCTCTAATTTGAATCCCTTTGTGCCAATAACACGCAGCATCATTTCTTGCACTTTGCAAGCTGAGTTTATTGGAGAGGATGTAATAGAATAGAGGCAGCCTTCCATCATCCAATTTAGCAATAAATAATGAGACAGAGATGGTGATCTGATAGTAAGGGAGCATCTTGGAATTGTACGGCCCCGCCCGCCACGGAATAGGAGCGGGCGAGGGGCGGACAACAAAAATGTCCATTGACCTCAGGCAGGAATTTCCGGTCTCTCTCGAGCAAGGCCATAAAATCCCGCCCAGAGACAGGAAAATAATGTCCAGCATCCGGTTATCAGGGCTGATAGATGGAGCACAAGCCAGCAGTTTAGATTTAAATACCTTGAAGAATTATCAAATTGCACAAATTGACAAAAGCTATAATGTAGCCTGTGAGTCAGGAAAGTGTTGATGGAAGTCCCACCACCTCGAGCAAACACCAAGAGACTTGAGAGCAAGCATGCTTTGCTGAGTTTCTCCAAGTCTACGGTGGCCTAACTGGGGAGGCGGTGACCAAGTGGTATTATTGCAAGACTATTAATCCAGAAATTCAGCTCATGTTCTAGGGACCCGAGTTCAAATCTCGCCACAGCAGATGATGGAATTTGAATTCAATAAAAAATATCTGGAATTAAGAATCCATTGATGACCATGAAATCATTGCCGATTGTCGGAAAAACCCATCTGGTTCACCAATGTCTGCCATCCTTACCGGGTCTGGCCTACATGTGACTCCAGAGCCGCAGCAATGTGATTGACTCTTAATTGCCCTCGGGCAACAAGGGATGGGCAATAAATGCTGGCCAGCCAGCGACGCCCATGTTCCATGAACGGAAAATTTAAAAAACACTGGCTCTTAAAGGGATTTCTGCCGACGAAGGGGTCATTTTTCAGACTTTTACTTACCCCAATTTGGGGCTAAGGGGAACCAAAGTTCTCACCGTTCTACATGAACACTGTGAGCTGTTACTGACTGGTGCTCACATCCTCCCATTCACTATCTCCACCCCCCCATCCCTCCCCCCACCTTGACCAAGATACACCCTGGGCCAGATTGGCATTCCAAGTCAGTGTTTGAAAGCGCCAACACAGCAAGCTGCCCGTAGACATACAATTGCCATCAACACACAGCTCACCCGTATTATGACATTGAGGTTTGAGGCCCAGTTTCAAGCTAATCTCAAACCAGAATCCTCCCCCGCCCCCTTTCCCAGGAGCTGAATTTATCCATGTTTTACAGCACCTGGCAAAAGCAAAGGCGAGAGTTGAAACGATCGACATCCTCCATTAGGTTCATGTGTGGAATGACAGCAGTTCAATGAAAATTCCTCCTTCTGTCGCTTTTATCTCTCGAATGTTTTAATCTCTGGAAGGATTTATTTACAGGAGGTTTTGGTTGTGGGAAGTTTAATATCCGAAAGAACTTGAGCTTAGGAAGGGGTTAATCTTTGGGGTCGAGGAGTTGGCATTAACTCTGGGAGGGGGGGATTTACATCTGGGAGGTTTTGTATCCACCAGTATATAACAGGGTGCCCTCTATGTTATTTTCTGTGGCGCAGTTTGCTGTAATTGTTTAGTTATCAGGCATTTGGTTTGTATCTTGCCGCAGTGTTCTGCAGAGTGTGGACCCGGCATCCAGACCAGATCGGTTGTGTGTTTGATGAATCACATCAGCAGCTTACCTTTGGAAGGCTGCGGAGTTGAGAAGCCTGAGGATGTCAGGCCTTGCAACTTTGGTCCCTGCAATGAGGATGTCAGGTGGTTCACTGGACCATGGAGCCAGGTACGTTGGGAATTTTGCATGGCGCAGCAGCTGAATGATCGCTGGTAAGTGGGCATGGTAATAATTTGCTACATTCTCGTGTTTGATCCGCCAAATGGGAATTTACTGTTTCAATTGAAAAGCAGCATTTGGGATTGTAAATAACCTTTCTTTCATCCTGCTGCCCTGTACGGTCCATGTGGAGTCAATCATCATTCTCAAAATCCCTTTCTGCTGTTCCCTAGTCGGTTTGATATTAGTTATTATCTAAGGTAAATGTCTATCAGTTGGGTGTGAATTGTATTCAGCTGTTTGGCATTATCTGAACACTCACATTTGCTCATATGTCTATAGGAATGATATTTTAATTTATTAAGTTTCCTTTAAAGTTTCCATTTATTTTTGTTTTGTTACAGCGCCCCTTTAAAATGCAGCACTTAATTGGTAATGCATGTACAAAAGAGTATATATATAGGAGCAGGCTGAAGGTTAAAGTTTAAAGTTTATTTTTCAGTGTCATAAATAGGCTTATATTAACACTGCAATGAAGTTATTGGGGCAGCATGGTGGCACAGTGGTTAGCACTGCTGCCTCACAGCACCAGGGACCCGGGTTCAATTTTGCCTAGGGTCTGTGTGGAGTTTGCACATTCTCCCCGTGTCTGCGTGGGTTTCCTCCGGGTGCTCCGGTTTCCCCCCGTGGTCCAAAGATGTGCAGGTTAGGTGGATTGGCCATGCTAAATTGCCGCTTAGTGTCCCACGATGTGTAGGTTAGGGGGATTAGCGGGGTAAATACATGGGGTTACGTGGATAGGGTCTGGGTGGGATGCTCTGTCAGCAAGTCGGTACATACTCGATGGGCCAAATGGCCTGCTTCTGCACTCTAGGGATTCTATGATTCTATGAAAAAATCCACTAGTCGCCTCATCCTGGTGCCTGTTTGGGTACACTGAGGGAGAATTTAGCATGGCCAATGCACCTAACCAGCACGTCTTTCGGACTGTGGGAGGAAACCCACGCAGACATGGGGAGAACGTGCAAACTCCATACAGACAGTGACCCAAGCCGGGAATTGAACCCGGGCCCTGGCGCTGTGCCACTGTTTGTTTGGAGGCACACAGCATAAATACTGGAATACAAAGGACAATTTTGAAATTTGCTAATGATATCAAGCTTAGGGGGGTGGAGACAATGAGAATGATAACAATATACTGCAATAAGACAGTGACAGGCTAACAGCATGGGCAGACAAGTAGCAGATGGAATTTATTACAGAAAAGTGTGAGGCGAAGCAGTTTGGCACGAAGAGTAAGGATCGGATAGGATAGGATAGGGAGGGACTTAATGACACAGTTTGAAAGCATATGCAGGGACAAAAGGGACCTGAGGCTTCACGTGCATAGAAACGTGGAGGTGGCAGGGCATAATCAGAGTATTTTCTTTTCCATTTGCTCAGAGGGCATTTTTAAGAGTCAACCACATTGCCAGAGTAGAGAAATGGGCACAATACTCCCTCTGTGGTCTAACCAGAGCGTTCTAAAGGTTCAGCATAACTTGTCTGCTTTTGTACTCATACCTCTATTTATGAACCCAAGATCTCATCTTACTAGGGGAGGCGGTGGCGGAGTGGTATTGTCACTGGACTAGTAATCCAGAGATCTGGAGACCTGGGTTCCAAATCCCACCACGGCAAAATTTGAACTCAATAAAAATCTGGAAGTTTAAAGTTTAGTCTAGTCTAGTCAATTGTCATTAAAAATCCATCTGGTTCACTAATGTCCTGTAGGGGAGGAAACCTGCCCTCCTTGGCTGGTCTAGCCTACATGTGACTCCAGATCTACAGCAATGTGATTGACACTTAATTGCCTTCAGGGATGGGCAGTGACACACAAATGCCATGAAAGAATAAAGAAAACTGCCCCAACAAGCATGGCAAGGGCAGATAGAGCACAACCTAGATACAGAGTAAGATTCCCTCTACACTGCTCCATCAAACATTCTCAGGTCAGATACAGAACCCTAGATATTTACAGCACAGAAGACCATTGGCTCATCATGGGTGACAGTTCTTTGCTAATCCAATCTAAAAATAATCCCACAGCCCCTGTTCTCTCCCCATAACTTGGTAACTTCCCATCGTTCTAATACATATCCATATTTTCCCTGATAATTATTGATGTATGTCTCAACTAGACGGTGCAAGGAAATTTGTCCTAACTTTTCTCCTCACTCCACAGAGTCACGAGCCAGTAGAAATAATCTTTACCAATTCAATCTATCAACATTCCCCATAACTTTAAAAATCTTTATTAAATCTCCTCCGAGCATTTTCCACTCTGATGCAAATAAGCCAACATCCCAAGTCTCTCCTAACTACAGTTTCCCAAACTTGGCATCTTGGTGAATTTTACTGGGTGTTTTCTACAGTATTATTGATATTGTAGTGCCTGAAGCTGTACGCAGTTTGAAACTGTAACGTAACCAATGTTCAGTTTAAATTCAACATTATTTTGCTCTTGTATTCTAAGCTGCTGTTCATAAGACCCAAAATTGTATCAGCCTTTTTTTTATGGCTGTACTTATCTAAACTTGGGGTGGGAGTTTCCAGCTCTTCCTGTCAAAGGTGACCACCCCCCCAACATGGCGGGTTCCTGATAGCAGAATAGGCGAACCACACAAAACGGCCAAGACACGGTGGCACAGTGGTTAGCACTGCTGCCTCACAGCACCAGGGATCCGAACCACACCTGGGTATTACCCAGGTTCAATTCCGCGCTTGGGTCACTGTCCTTATGGAGTTTGCACATTCTCCCCGTGTCTGCGTGCATTTCCTCCAGGTGCTCTGGTTTCCTCCCACAGTCTAAAGATGTGCAGATTAGGTGGATTGGCCATGCTAAATTGACCCTAGTGTCAAGGGGTTAGCAGGGTAAATATGTGGGGTTGCGGGAATAGGGCCTGGGTGGGATTGTGGTCGGTGCAGACTCGATGGGCCAAATGGCCTCCTTCTGCACTGCAGGGATTCTATGATTCTATGACATCGGAAGATTCCACAGATGGTCAAATCTGGAAAACAGACTGCGGGGCAGAAAATCCTACCCTTGTACTTTCAGAGAATTATGGGTGGGATTTTACAGTCTCGCTCGAGCGAGACCGGAAATTCCCATCCGAGGTCAATAGACATTTCCCTTGTCGCTCCAATTCCTGGCGGGCGAAGAATTCCGGGGCATACGTTGAACCTTTAGATTTCTCTGTTCATTAACACCCTTCAGTCTTCCCATGAAGTTAATCTCCCGTTTCGTCTCCCAAAATGTATTTGCCAACTTAAGTTGTGTCTGCCATCTGCCTGCCCATCCTGAAATCTTTTACACAGTTCTCTTTTTGAAGTTCGTCACACTTTATATTTTGCATGCAGAAAAGCATATCCAGCATTGACACCTGAGATTCACCACTTCCATTACTTCTCTACAACCTGAGACAACCATTCCAACAAGCATTTCCAGCTTAGGCAAGGCACAGTGAAGCTTCGTTTACATTTGTTCAACAGTGCAGCCCAGCCCCAACCCCGGACATTATTAAAATCACCACCGCAGCAGCCCGCTGCTTCTCCAAATCCCCTCCACGATATTCCGGAACCTTGTTGAATGAGATCCCCAGTTCACAATAATTAGGGGTAGTTTGATGCCAGAAATTCAAACATTGATATGTATCCACCGGTTAGGGAACGGACTGGGGGCCTGAATCCTGCAGGGCCTGAAAGTTCAAATAGTGGAGTGGATAAGACAAACTCAACAAAGGTGGAAGGAGGAGACCGTGGATTCAAAAGGGTCTCACAGAGTAGCTAAGAGGACTCATGGACTGACTTTGTACATCGCCATTCAAACCCTGCTTAAGATCACTGGCTACACATGAAAGAAACAGTGTTCGGACTATCTGTCATTAGATATCAAGGACCAGGAATTGAAGTATCATAAAATCCTACAGTGCAGAAGGAGGCCATTCGGCCCATCGAGTCTGCACCAACCACAATCCCACCATGGGCCCTATCCCCATAATCCCATGCATTTATCCTAGCTAGTCTGCCTGACACTAAGGGGCAATTTAGCATGGCCAATCCACTTCACCTGCACGTTTTTGGACTGTGGGAAGAAACTGGAGCACCCAGAGGAAACCCACGCAGACACGGGAAGAATGTGCAAACTTCGCACAGACAGTGACCCGAGCCGGGAATTGAACCCGGGTCCCTGGCGCTGTGAGGCAGCAGTGCTAACCACTGTGCCACCATCTTAAAATCTTCCAAAAGATGTAGGAAAGGGGAGGAATTCAACCGCACTAAGTTGTGCTTCATTCATTGTTCTGAAACCCAAGTTTTAACTTCCATGTGGATTTTCCAGCTAATCCACTGTAACTTCTGCAGGTCCAACCCTGGAAACCCAAGGAAAACTAAGCGAATGCCATTTGTGAATGTATCACAGAGCCTCAATGACGTTTCCACCAGTTCTGGTGCGCTCTGGCAAAAGTATATCCCTTCGGTCCATTTGATTGTGATCACTGAGGCAGCAAATATAACTGGAGGAGGCCATTCAATCCCTCAAGCCTATTCTGTCACTTTTCAGTTGTGTCGCGCCTGATCTGTATCTGCCCTGTGTCGTAAGCGTCAATAACAGTAATTTGTCCCCGTTTCTCTCGCAGTGCTCAGTTGAGTGCAGTAATGGAACCCAACTCCGCAGTGTGGTCTGCCTGACGAAAACAGATGACAAACTTACAGTAGCAGAAGCGCATGAGTGCTCCCACCTGGAGAAACCCGCATCAGAACAGCGCTGTCACCTGAGGAAATGTGACGTCAAGTGGTACACAACTGAATGGAGTGCAGTAAGTATTACAGCGTAAGAACTGTCAATGGGAGTGCCGTAGCTCCAGAAAGAATGATCAGTTGGGAGTATGGAAAGTATCAGCCGTGTACCAGAGTGGTATGCAATGATCATCATTGTACCAATAAGGACCAATGGTAAAGGATTCTATCAATGAGAAATGCACTAATCCACAGTTAACACATGCGCCAGAACAAAGTGAGAAAAAATCTTTAAAAAACCATACCAGAAGGTTCACCAGGATGTTGCTTAGACTCGAGGGCATTGGCTATGAGGAGAAATTGAATAAACTAGGATTGTTTTCACTGGAAAGACGGAGGCTGAGGGGAGACCTGATAGAGGTCCACAAAATTATGAGGGTCATAGACGGGGTGGATAGTCAGAGGCTTTTTCCCAGGTTGGAAGTGTCAATTACAAGGGGGCACAGGTTGAAGGTGAGAGGGGGAATGTTTAAGAGAGATGTGCGGGGGAAGTTTTTCACACAGAGAGTGGTGGGTGCCTGGAACATGCTGCCAGAGGAGGTGGTAGAAGCAGGCACATTAGCAACATTTAAGAGGCATCTGGATGGGTATGTGAATAGGATAGGAATAGAGGGATATGGACCGAGTAAGGGCAGAAGGTGTTTTTTAGTTTAGTTCGGGCATCGTGATCGGCATGGGCTTGGAGGGCCGAAGGTCCTGTTTTTGTGCTCTATTTTTCTTTGTTCTTTGTAAGCATGAATAATCTGGTAAGCACCTTCCGCTCAAAGCTGTGTTATTGTGGTGATTTGTTCTTCAAGGGCAACACAGCAGAGTAAGGGTCACATGGCCTAGGTGATCAATCGGTACTCAGAATGGGGAATCACCCCGGGGGAGGAGTTCTTTAAGCAGAGTTATTCCAGAACTAGCTGCAGACTTGTTGCTGCTCTAGTAGATCCTTGTAAATAAACCCTTTGTTCACTAACGCAGCCTCTGAAACTATATCATTACAATCACGTATTCATCTCCAAGCAGCTTCTGCAACCCTTTTTCATGGTCAGTTGGAACTAGTAATGCAGATGGTTTTCAAGCTCAAGCTTCTTAAGCCAATGTGAGCAACCCAAGTGAAAACATAACTATGCTTCTCTGCAAAACATTGTACGGGCAGGATGTCCCGTGATTGAATCCGATACTTTCAAAGCATGAATTTAAAAACAAAATCTCATCTCTCATTGTGGAAATATGACAAGGCATGCTGAGCTGGAGCGGTTGCTCAGAACCTGACTGGACAAAGAAAGTTTCTAAGCGTCCTTATCAAATGTTGAGCCGTATTAGTATTTGTAATTTGCCCATCGTACATTTCCATCTTACTCCAGCCAGGTTTTATTTTACAGTGCTCGAAATCCTGTGAGGGTGGCTACCGGGTTCGAGAGGTCAGGTGTCTCGCAGATGACATGATGCAAAGCAACAGTTGTGATTCCTTCCTAAGGCCAGATGATAAAGAAATCTGTAACACGGATCCATGCATACCAGAGATAGGTACAGTATAAAAGCGTCGACTCCATGTGTGCACCGAAGTTAGTTCTTTTATTTTTGTTTTACTGGATGTTTAAAAGAAAGGAGGTTAGACTTGGAGTCATATAGTGCCTTTCACCACATCCCAAAGCACTGCACAGCCAATGGCGTACTTCTCGACTGGGCTTTCTGCATTACTGTTGTAATGCAGAAAGCCCAGCAGCCAGTTAGTCACACAGCAAACACCCACAAACAGCGATGCGACAATGATCAGATCATTCATTTATTTTTTGTCGGATTAATTGAGGGATAAATATTATCCAGACTACTGGGGATAACTCCCCCGCTCGCTCTTTTCTCCCCATACTGCCACTTAGGATCTTTTATGTCCACATGTGGCACAGTGGTTAGCACTGCTGCCTCACAGCGCCAGGGACGCGGGTTTGATTCCCAGCTTGGGTGACTGTCTGCGCGGACTCCGCACGTTCTCCCTGTGTCTGCGTGGGTTTCCTCCGGGTGCTCCGGTTTCCTCCCACAGTCCGAAAGACATGCTGGAGAAGTGCATTGGCCATGCTAAATTCTCCCTCAGTGTACCCGAACAGGCGCCGGAGTGTGGCGACTAGGGGATTTTCACAGTAACTTCATTGCAGTGTTAATGTAAGCCTACCTGTGACACTAATAAATAAACTTTAAACTTTAAAACTTAAGAAAAAATGAGAGTCCAGGCAGGGCCTCAGTTTAACCTCAGATTAAAAACATCAGCACCTCTGACAATGCAGCACTTCCTAGTACTGCTCTGGAATGTTGTACTATTTATTTATGGAAACATAGAAACATAGAAAACTACAGCACAAAACAGGCCCTTCGGCCCCACAAGTTGTGCCGAACATATCCCTACCTTTTAGGCCTACCTATAACCCTCCATCCTATTAAGTCCCATCTACTCATCCAGGAGTCTCTTAAAAGACCCTATTGAGTTTGCCTCCACCACCACTGACGGCAGCCGATTCCACTCGCCCACCACCCTCTGTGTGAAAAACTTCCCCCTCACATTTCCCCTGCACCTACCCCCCCCAGCACCTTAAACCTGTGTCCTCTCGTAGCAGCCATTTCCACCCTGGGAAAAAGCCTCTGAGAGTCCACCCGATCTATGCCTCTCAACATCTTATACACCTCTATTAGAGGTATATGGAGTGGAACAAAAATGCACAACCTTTGGATTTGCAGACAACACTGCTGGAACTTGAGCCATGGCTGACACAGGGTAATCATGTTTACTTTCAATAGAGTTGTTTTATCTGCGTGAGAATTTGTGTTCCTCAAGGTAAGAAATGTTCACATGGAATTCTAGGACAGTCTCTACCTCTGTGCTGACTCTCCTAGGTCGGGTACGGCAGTAAGACGCAGATGGAAAAGTTCCCTGGAATATGCTTCAACATAGCTCAGCCCCTATCTCTGAGGAGCCAATCCATTGCACCATTGTGACATTTTCCGCTTTCTATAATCAATCATTCTGTGACCATACTGAACAAGCTATCATTTAGCATTGAATGTGGATACTTGTGTGTTGTAAGCAACAGGTAGGAAGCAGCTTTACAAAGACCAAACAGACTGAAGAGTGGCACAGCTTTATTTAGTTATTGTTTAAAATGGTGGTGCCACTAGAGTAAATTAATGCTACACGTTTTGAAGATTCTAATAGCACTGTCGGCCATTGGTGATTCTATCCGATGTTCTGAAGGTCTAATTTACCCATTTGAGCGCTCATCCTGCATTCAGTGAGTTCTGACCATCTCTTTGCTTCAAGCACACTTCAGGAACTCCTGACTTTTTCTGCATCCTTCTTGGTCTTCGAATACATGGCAGGGAAAACTGGAGCCAACACAGATGCACCTGTGATAATGTTGCTGAATCACCGATACAGGGCGGCACGTTGGCGCAGTGGTTAGCACTGCTGCCTCACAGCACCAGGGACCTGGGTTCGATTCCTGGCTCGGGTCAGTGTCTGTGTGGAGTTTGCACATTCTCCCCGTGTCTGCGTGGGTTTCCTCCGGGTGCTCCGGTTTCATAGACATAGACATAGACACCCTACAGTGCAGAAGGAGGCCACAGTCCAAAGATGTGCGGGTTAGGTGCATTGGCCATGCTGAATTGCCCCTGAGTGTCAGGGGGACTAGCTAGTGTAAATGCATGGGGTTAGGGGATAGGGCCTGGGTGGGATTGTGGTCGGTGCAGACTTGATGGGCCGAATGACCTCCTTCTGCACTGTAGGATTTCTATGAATACCCTGAATAACCAACTTACTATTCAAAACTGCTCAGTGTCTCCCAGTAGCTGTGTAATAACAAATGTGATTTCTCATACGGGAAATAAGTCTCTGCAGATCATTGCGAACAATGTGAGTGATCAGAGAAATGGACTTTCAACCTCTTGTATCTGTGCCAGTTCTCTTGCAAGAGCAACTTAGCTTAGTCCCAGTACCCCATCCTTTCCGTGTAACCTTGCAAATTCTACATAGCGACCTTCTGTATAATCTGATCTGACAGGCAAAGTGATAGCCATGATATGTACTGTCCAACACTCTTGGAAGGGTGTGTAATGTTCACTATCAATAGCTCCATTCATGTGCGCTTTGCCCAGTTGGCAGTTCCTTTGCTTTGTCTGCTGATCCTTCATCCTGAGCCTCTTCCTTTCTTTTTAAAGTTTAAAAAAGTTTAATTATTAGTGTCACAAGTAGGCTTACATTAACACTGCAATGAAGTTACTGTGAAAAACCCTTAGTCGCCGCTCTGGCACCTGTTCGGGTACACTGAGGGAGAATTTAGCATGGCCAATGCACCTAACCAGCACATCTTTCAGACTGTGGGAGGAAACCAGAGCACCCGGAGGAAACCCACGCAGACATGGGGAGAATGTGCAAACTCCGCACAGTGACTGACCCAAGCCGGGAATCGAACCAGGCTCCCTGGCACTGTATGGCAGCAGTGTTAACCACTGTGCCACTGTACTGCACTTGGCAGTGCTGGTTTTCCACTGTCAGGGACAGGGCGAGGAGGCAGATCCCATATCTCCCTCAGCCGGCACGGGAATTGAACCTGTGCTGTGTTGGCATTATTCCGAAACACCTGCTAGCCATCGAAGCCAATTGGCCCCCTGTCAGTTACTGAACACTGCTATATATGGGTAGAAATGCCTACTGAAGCAGTTTGACCTGTTTACCGAAATCATTTGACTTGTAGTTTTTAAGCACCAAGTTACGCAGCAAACTTGTCTTCAGGTTTTCACGGTGCATCATGCAGTGTCAATAGTCTCTGCGGGAGAGCTCTCAGGCATGCAGTTGGCAAGATCTCTGAGGAACACTGCCACTGAAAATATCAAGGCATTGAGGTTAACAATCCCACAGACAAAAAGGGCTGACTTTCAAATATTTGGAATTATTCAGGAGAGGTGGTTGCTGTCAAGTTTTGACTTGGAACACAGTGGGTCATGTCAAAGCACCAACAGGCATAGGCACAGACCCTGAAGTTGCCAAGCCCTCACCAGCAGTTTGTTTTTCAGCAAATGACAAGAAGAAGTGCCCAAATCTTATTGAATTTTACAGTCATAACAGAAAAAGCTAATTCTGGCATTCAAAGGAGACAGTCTGGGTCAGTAACGCACATAGCTAATTGACTAATGCAAAAAATCTGGAATTAAGAATCTACTGATGACCATGAAACCATTGTCGATTATCGTAAAAACCTATCTGGTTCACTAATGTCCTTTTAGGGAAGGAAATCTGCCGCCCTTACCTGGTCTGGCCTACATGTGACTCCAGAGCCACATGGTTGACTCTCAACTGCCCTCTGAAATGGCCCAGCAAGCCACTCAGTTTCAAGGGCAGCTAGGGATGGGCAATAAATGCTGGCCCAGCCAGCAATGCCCATGTCCTGCAAATGAATAAAGAAAATAAACAAGCAAATCGCTAGGTGGAGCACATCACTATCCTTCACTTTCTACTCTTTCAATGGGACAACTCACTTTCTACTCTTTCGATGGGACAACTCTGAGGGTGGCACCCAAGAAAGAGCATTGTGCATGTGGATAATCAGCATAATTAGTTAATCAGCCTGTGATGTCAAACATCCACTCTCTAGCATTGCAAAGATTTTATTTCAACCCCCAATAGTCACAAACTCTGAATGTGGAAAGTGGGCAGATTGGCTGCTGGAAGTTAAAGTTTGGGTCAGATCCTCAAATCTTTTGGAGGTCTTCAGCCTATTTTAACATTGACCCTGAATTCTGGTGGTCAGGTACAGGCAAATTGTTAGCCGACATTCCATTAGTGTCACAAAAATTACACCCCCATTCAGCTCAGTGGAACCCTGTCCAGCTAAGAGTTGGTATGAATTCCACTGACAGCAGAAGAGAAATCCAAAGATTTATGGCCCTTTAAGAGGAGAAAGTCCTCCTTATCTCCATCTTAAAAATTGGCGAGAGGTCCCGGGTTCAAATCCCGGATGAGTTCCCAAAGACCCTCAAAGACTAAAAAGCCATGAGTATCTGGTTCCCCCATGCTTGAACTCTGCTGAGACCCTGTTTCCCAAATAACAACCACAAACTTATTGCTCAAATCTAGCCAGCGATTAGCACACCATCAGGATCTAAGAATAGTCTTCAGTTCCGCAACGAAAATGATCTTTTGCACAAAATGGCCTGTTTTAGCACTTCATCTCGAGTAAGCTGTCTCCTGAAGATGGCTGCCTCTCCCTCTTGCTTGCTGCTGCTTCTTCAACACCTCATCTGTATCTAAACAGCTTCCTGGCTCACAGCACTCTGACTACTAATCAATTGCAATGGTGCCCTGTTCTCTCTATTCTTTTCTTTTCTCTTAGGTGCTGCCCAGACATGGTTTACAAAATCCATGGCAGTTTCATTTTACTTCTGCAAAAAAGAATTAATTTTAATCTAATTGTGTGACAAGTAGATGGCATAGCTTGGCACTTCAGACTTGCCCAAATCATTGCGACTGATTGATTTGAATTAATTTATTATTGTCACATGTATTGGTATATATTTTTCCCTGCGCACTATACAGATAAAGCATATCGTACATAGAGAAGGAAAGGAGAGGGTGCAGAATGTAACGTTACAGTCATAGCTAGGGTGCAGAGAAAGATCAACTTATTACATGGTTGGTCCATTCAGAAGTCTGATGGCAGCAGGGAAGAAGCTGTTCTTGAATCTGAGACTGAGCTGACAATGGAATTTTTGGGCCACTTGCAAGTCCGGTAAAAGCTGACGCTGAGACCTACCTTCCCCATTCCATAGGACTTGCTGTGCTGGATGAATTACTTAAGCACAACAAGGTGGAAGTGTCTTTTGCTGCATGAATCTCATCCTTGCTTGGTGTTCCACAATGACAAGCTCCAAGTGCTCTCGACTTCATTACCTTGATCATAGAATGACTGCAACCAAGAGGAAGCCAGTGATCTCAGTGCCAGCCTCTAATAGCACTCTAGTGAGTCACACTCCCTCACTCTTTTCCTGTACCCCTTCAGGTGCTTGGTTTACTGATGGCTACGCTCGAATTTGCCTCCACCAGCCTTTCAGGATGAATTCTTCACGATTAGTTTGGCAGATTTTGCTCGTGACATCTGGCTTTTATAGTTTCACAATTTACTTGTTTTCCTTCAATTTTAGCATTGCTGCCAGTGAAATCCTGAGGAACTAAAATCTCTGCCAGTGAGACCATTCAATTCAAATGTGGTTTCCATACCTTTAGATAGATGTGTCTGGACCAACTGACAGGAGTGATTGGCCAATGCTGCACAGAACTGATTTGCTGGGTGCAGAGGAATGACCTGAGGCCCAGTTTGCCAGACAGATGAAACCATGTTAATGAGATGGGAGGTTCCTGGTCTTGCTCCCTTTTTTGAGTAACCAAAACACACAGGTGCCCCAGGAATCACTGGCATTGTAGCCCGGCCCTAAAATGAAGTGTCTGCAGGGAACAGGCCAAAGATATGATGCATCTTTATTTCACACACCAACCTTCCCCCAAGAGGTTTAAACAAAACCAGGGGTGCCCACATCTCAAAAATATATTTTAAAAAGAGGATTATCTGGCTTCCAATCTCCACTGGCTAACTGAAGATCCCACTCACTCTTCAGTTTCTGCTCCTGTCACTAGTGCGAGGAGCAGCCAGGCGATGGCACTTTCCCAGAGCTACCTTTCGGCCATTTAAATGCTCAACTTGGGAAAGTTTAAAGTTTATTTATTAGTGTCATAAGTAGGCTTACATCAACACTGCAATGAAGTTACTGTGAAAATCCCCCTAGTTGCCACAACTCCGCCGCCTGTTTGGGTACACTAACGGAGAATTTAACGTGGCCAATACACCTAACCAGCATGTCTTTCAGACTGTGGGAGGAAACCAGAGCACCCAAGGAAACCCACGCAGACACCAGGCCTGAACAGGGTTTGTTCCCAGGGCCAGACAGGTGCCACTGATAAGCAGCAGGCAGCACAGGCCCTGAAAATCGACCCTGACCCCTTTCTATTCACAGATTAAATGTTCCAAAAACCAATGGCAGCTTTGGTACGAGTTAGCCATAGCCACAGAGGACCAGAGACATCTTTCTTCATTAGAATATGTATGTATTAGGATTTCTGTTTTGTGGTATTGTGTGTATGTGTCTGAGCTACTAATTCTATCTAATTAACGATGACTGCATGCCCAGCCCCTTCTTGCCAGTGAGACATTGGCGGGATTTTGGGTGGGACCAGAAATTGCTGCCAAAGTCAACAGGTCTTTGGCTGATCTGTCAAATTTTGCAACGATTTTCCGCGATTTCCATGGTACCAGGAGAGTCCTGCACCCGTCATTAAAATTCCTACTCCACTAATGAGGTAAGCAATGTAGCGCATATTTGTAAATCCATACGGATGGCCAAGATCTGGGGTCCTGGAAGATTGACTGACCCCCAGTGCTAATAGAATCTGATTACAGGTGTCAACCTGTAATTTTCCAGGACTGGAAAATTCTAGCCCCATCATCTTTTAAAATTTGCCTATCTTTGTGTGTTCATTATTTTGAACTGTTCTGACACGATGGGACAGCTATATACCAAGTGTCCCTGAGGTAAGTAATAATGTTTCAACATTCCTGTGCAACACCTTGGATATTTTATGACACTAAATGGAGGTTGTTGGTAAATTACAAGGGAACTTGTTCGCATTTCACATTTGTGAGATGTGGCAGTCATGGCTCACTTGACAGCACTTTCGTCTCTCAATTGCAAGGTTCTTGGTTCAATCCCCACTTCAGGCCTTGATGACTAAAATCAAGGCTGACCATCCAGTATCATGAGATTGCTGCACTATCACTGCCTTTGGATGAGATGCTAAATTCAAGAACACTTTCAGGTGAACAGAAAAGATCCCACGGCACCATTTTGAAGAAGAGGGGAGTCATCCCTCGTGTTATGACTACTATTTACTTCTGAAGCAACATTACAAAACACAAATAATGTGGTCACAATTACATTGCTCTTTCCAGGAGATTGCTGTGTGAAAATTGAGAGGTGAGGCATTTTGGAAGGAATAACAAGGCAAAGGAATACACAGTGAGTGGTAGGACACTAGGAAGTACAGAGGACCAGAGGGACCTTGGGGTGCCTGTCCATAGATCCCCGAAGGCAGCAGGGCAGGTAGATAATGTGGTTAAGAAGGCATATGGGATACTTGCCTTTATTAGCCGAGGTATAGAATATAAGAGCAAGGAGGTTATGATGGAGCTATATAAAACGCTCAGTTGGGCCACAGCTAGAGTACTGTGTGCAGTTCTGATCGCCACACTTATAGGAAGGATCTGATTGCACTAGACAGGGTGCAGAGGAAGTTCATCAAGATGTTGCCTGGGCTGGAGTGTTTCAGCTATGAAGAGAAACTGGATAGGCTGAGGTTCTTTTCCTTAGAGCAGAGAAGGCGGAGGGAGGACTTATTGGAGGTGTACACAATTATAAGGGACACAGGGTAGATAGGAAGGTACTTTTCCCCTTTGCAGAGGGGTCAATAATAATAAATTTAGGCCGAGGGGCAGGAGAGTTAGAGGGGATTTGAGGAAAAACCTTTTCACCCAGAGCGTGGTGGGAATCTGGAACTCTCTCCCTGAAAGGATGGTAGAGGTGGGAACCCTCAACAGTTAAGAAGCTTGAAATGCCATAACATAGGAGGGTGACATGGTTCATTCTGAGAATAGAGTCCTGAATCTAAATAAAGGAAACTACAATGGTGTGAGGCACAAGTTGGCTATGATGGAACGGGGAACATTACTTAAAATAATGACAGTAGATAGACAATGGGAAACATTCAAAGAGCGCATGGGTGAACTGCAACAATTGTTCATTCCTGTCTGGTGCAAATATGAAATGGGAAATGTGGCAAACCATTGCTTACAAGTGAAATTAGAAATAGTATTAGATCCAAGGAAGGGGCATACAAATTGACCAGAAGAAACAGCAGACCTGAGGATTGGGAGCAGTTCATATCCAGCAAGAGAGGACAAAGGGATTTATTAAGAAGGGGAAAATAGAGTACGAAAGTAAGCTTGCAGGGAACATAAAAACTGACCGCAAATCTTCTTTAGGTAGGTGAAGAGAAAATGATTGATGAAGACAAATGTAGGTCCTTTACAGTCAGAAACAGGGAAATTTATAATGGGGAACAAAGAAATGGCTGACCCACTAAATACATACTTTGGTTCTGTCTTCACAAAGGGGGACACGAATAACGTACCAGTAATGTTGGGAAGCACAGGGTTTAGGAGGAACGGGAGGAAATCAGTATTAGAAGGGAAATGGTGTTGGGGGAAATTGATGGGTTTCAAGGCAGACATATCCCGCGTGCCTGATAATCTACATCCCAGAGTATTTAAGGGAGTGGCCCTAAAAATAATGGATGCATTGATGGTCATCTTCCAAAGTGGGAGAGCACTTTGAAACATCCAATGGTCAGAAAGGGCACTACATAAATTCAAGTCTTAAACCTGCAATGGCTATAATGTTTCACATTGTTCCTGGGATTAGCAACCAGTGGCATTTTGCGGCCTAGACTTTCAAAACTAATCACTCCTCTGTTTTACTTTTGCAGATGAAAGTTGCAGAGACATGTATTTCAACTGTAATGTTGTGGTACAAGCCAGACTCTGTGTCTATACGTACTACAAAACAGCTTGCTGTGCATCATGTGCCAAGGCCAGAAGAAGAGCTGAGCAGCTCAGAAGCAGATAACTGCTTACCTTCAAAGCCCAAAACTTCCTCCCAGATTGTGACGCAGTAATAATACCATAGGAGAACTTGCAGATTCTACTGTTTTGACAAATATCATAATTGCAAAGAAAGAGGGTTAAATTTAGTATGTACGCGGCTAGTTTACAAAGAGAAATATACTGTATAGTGTTAATATAATCTTATACCATTATCATGCTGGTCTTCGGTCAGAGTGCTGAATCTCTAGTTAATTCACAGTATTTGAGTTTTCAGCTACATGAAATGCATTCTACAAATGAATGAAACATAATCAGTAATAGATTTTGGGATCTTCCTTTGCAGAGGAAAGACTTCAGTTCTGATGAAAGGTCGTTGACCTGAAACGTTAACTCTATTTCTCTCTCCACGTATTCTGCCTGACCTGCTGAGTATTTCCATCATTTTCTGTTTATATATTTCATGTTTCAGAAGGCTGGTTGGGGGGGGAAAAAAACATGCATTGACTTCCACTGCGCTCTTCCTTGACAGACTTGCTCTCTGAATATCGTGTTCAATTTAAGGTTCATCTGTGGATTTGTTTTTACAACTGTTGATATTATGGTACTGCGGCATCCTACATTAACCAGTCATAGAACGATCGCACTAAGGCAACTCCTCCAACTCTGTTTAATTATACAGCGGGATCTGCTTTCGTCTCAGGAATACCCTCCTTTCTCGATGCATGTGTTCCATGCATCAGCTTTTGATTCATCTGTCTGTTTGTCAACTGAAATCTGTGAATATGAACCAATTTGATCAATAGGAGGGTAAGCCTGACAGCTGTTAGAATCATTTCTTCCACTGTTGACTGCGCACAAAATAAAAGGCAGACGAGGTTTAAGGTGAGCTGATGGTTTTTGAATCCAGTGGTTACAGGTGTTCCCCAGCATTGGTGGAGTTATCAGGTAGAAGTGGCAATGACTTCTAAATATTCTTTTTAAAACAACACTGAAAGTGCCATATGTAGGATAAGTCAGGGTTGAGAAAGTGTCATTTGTTCGATCTCTCTAGCACTCTGTCTTCTGTTAAGTGCTATCCCTCTAGCTCATCAACTTCATGTCCCTCCCTCAATAAATGTGCAATTGTTTTGAACCTTAACTCTCCCAATAAGCTGCCGGGCACACCCCTCAGTGTTAAATTCCAGAAAGTCTGTTGGCAAAATTTAGAGCTAGATCCAATCTTTGATAAGTCTAACATTTATTTACAGAGTGAAGCATTACAAGCATACACCTCCTGACCCAACTCAGTTTCAGTCACTGTCTCTACATATCTGCTCAAGGGAAACTCCCAAATAATGTCCTTACCAGCATGGAACTGAACATAATTGATCTGCAATTGACCTCCTTTAACATGCATTCTCCTATCAAAGCCCATCTGCCCCATCAAATACTTTTAATTCTTTTTTTGAGTGTCACTGGGAAGGACAACATTTGGTGCCCATCATTAATTACCTTTGAGAAGATTATGGGAGTTGCTGCAGTGCATCTTGTAGATAGTACACACTGTTGCCACAGTGCGGTGATGGTGGAGGAAGTGATTTTTTAAAAAATTCATACACGGGATGTGGGTGTCGCTGGCCATAATTCCTCTCGAGAATTGTGAGAAACACTCACAATGCTGTAATGGAGGGGGGTTCCAGGATTGTGACAGTGAAGGAATGGCAATATAGTTCCAAGTCAGGGTGGTGTGTGTTTGCAGGGGAATTTGAAGATGGTACTCATATGTATGCTGCCCTCATCCTTCTAGGTGGTAAAGATTGAGAGTTTGAAAGGTGCTGCTTTGTCCTCAGTGTTGTTGGAGCTGCACTCAACCAGGCAAGGATAGAGTATTCCATCACACTCCTGCGTTGTGCCTAGTACATTGCGATCAGGCTTTGGGGAGGCAGGAGGTGAGTTACTCGCCACAGGAATCCCAGACTCTGACCTGCTTTTGTAGTCAATGTATTTATATGGCTGATCCAGTCCAGTTTCTGGTCAAATGTAACACCCAAGATGTTGTTAGTTTGGGATTTGGTGATCATATTCCATTGAATGTCAAGGGGAGATGGTTGAATTCTCTCTTGTTGGAGGTGATCATTGCTTGGCACTTGTGTGGTGCCAATGTTAATTGCCACTTGTCAGCCCAAGCTAGAATGTTGCCCAGGTCTTGCTGCATTTGGACATGAATTGCTTCAGTATCTTGTATCAGTATTCAGTATCAGTATGGTGCTGAACATTGTGCAATCATCAGTGAACATCCCCACTTCTGACCTTGTGATGGAGGGAACGTCATTGATGAAGCAACTGAAGATGGTTGGGCTGGGGACACTCCTCTGAGGAACTCCTGCAGCAATGTGATAGGATTGAGATGACTGACCTCCAACAACTACAGCCATCTTCCCTTGTGCCAGGTATGACTCTAACCAGCAGAAAGATTTCCCCATGATTCCATTGACTCCAGTTTTGCTAGGGCTTCTTAGAAACATAGAAACCCTACAGTGCAGAAGGAGGCCATTCGGCCCATCGAGTCTGCACCGACCACAATCCCACCCAGGCCCTACCCCCAGATATTTACCCACTAATCCCTCTAACCTACGCATCCCAGGACACTAACGGGCAATTCTAGCATGACCAATCAACCTAACCTGCACATCTTCATGCCGCATTCAGTCAAATGCTGCCTTGATATCAAGGGCAGCCACTCTCACCTCACCTCTTGAGTTTAGCTTCTTTGTCCACATTTAGATTAAAGTTGTAATGAGGTCAGGAGCTGAGTGGTTCTGCCAGAATCCAATCTGAGTGTCACTCAGCAGGTTATTACTGAGTAAGTGTCACTTGACAACATTGTCAATGAGCCGTTCCAACACTTTGCTGATGATTAAGAGTAGAGTGAATGTGTGTTAATTAGCACAGGATCTGTTCTGTTTTTTTGTGGAGAGAACATACCTGGGCAATTTTCCACATTGCCGGGCAGTTGCCAGTGTTGTCTCCATACTGGAACATCTTGGCTAAGGCCACGTCTTCAGTAACTTTTGGCAAAGTCTTCAGTACTGTTCCTGGAATGTTGTCACGGCCCATAGCCTTTGAAGTATCCAGTGTCTTCAACTATTTCGTGATATCATGTGGAGTGAATCAAATTGGCTGAAGACTGACGTCTGTGATGCTGGGGACCTCAGAAGGAGGCCAAGATGGATTTCAGCATTTCTGGCTGAAGATTGTTGTAAATGCGTCAGCTTTGTCTTTTGCACTGTTACACTAGGCTCCCCCAACTTTGAGGATGGTAATATTTGTGGAGCCTCCTCCTCCAATTTGTTTTTTAATTGTCCACCACCATACACAACAGGATGTAAGAGGACTGCAGAGCTCAGATCTGATCTGTTGGTTCTGTGATCACTTAGCTCAGTCTGTTGCATGCAAGTAGTCCTGTGTGGTAGCTTCATCAGCTCACATTTTCCTATCATGCCATAAAATTATATTTTGACCAAGTCCACTGTTTTGGATTTGATTTCCTTTGCCTGGTATGGACATTTTCCAGATACTTTTTAACCATGTCGCAGTCAGTCAAAGCAAAGCCACACCCAATCTGAAAAATTCATCCGCTTTGAATGTAACAAATTAAACAAGGGCCCATTTGGAACAAGATATGAACCCAATTTATTCTCAGTAATGCTGCTGCTATGCGTACTATTTTGTTTCCATACAAATGACAAAATGATTTTTAATTTTCGATTGCAATTACCCTGTTAGCAGATTATGTTTGAAGTTGAACCGATGTCGTTCGCTATTTAAAAGTTCTTTCAATTGTCACAGGAGGTAGTAAGGGAAGGGATGCAGGGTGGAATTTTGGAACCAGCAAAACGTCCCGAGGTAGGACAGCTGCGATACATCTCCATCTCTCAGTGTGCCTCAGGGAAAGATGAAGGTAGCATCAGAGCAGGAAGGAGAGAGAATAAATGGTGATCTTGGACATCTTTGCATGCATACATACCACCGATCCATGGATTGGTGGCCGGTCCAATAGACAGGAAAAGAGTGAGAGGCAAGAGAGAGTGGGAGGGATATTGCAGAAGATACTGCAGTCTGGGGTAACAGAGGTCAGAGGAAGTAACAGGCTCTTCCCTGTTGGAAATTTGGTCCTTTCAGGTTCTTTGCAGTTCAGTATAATGCTTCACTTTTTTACTGTGCTGTTCCTGTTGGATTTAGAATCATGTTTGTATTGCACTTTGAAATGGGAATCCATGCTTTTGGCTTCCTTCACATGTTGTTGCACCCGATGTATCAAAAGTGCTTTTATCAATTTGACCCCGTAGTCACATCTAGAATGTATTCTTGTAGACACAACTTGAATAACTTATTAACTTATTCATTCACCAATGCCACAACACCATTCACTTCCCTTGGTAAAAGCTGTAAGCCAGTGATTCCACGTTGCTAAAGAATTATCATTGCAAAGCATGAGATCAGGTACCTACCTGGTTATTTATATTGATGTAAACATTTATTATATTCCATTTGTGTAGATGTGATGTTATGTCTTTACAAACTGAAGCAGATTTAGAATGCTGTTGTTTGTAGCTTCTCCCCTGCTTGGTCCCACTGGGTCTATGTGCAAAGGAGACTAGTTTGAAGATTCTCATCTTCAAATTCTTCCCTGGCTTTGTTCTAACCCAGTAGAGTAATCCTTCTCAGCCTTGGGTCTCAGCCTATGGTTTGCTATTTGCTTCACTTTGGGATTCTGCCCCATTCACACTGACTCTGGTCCAATGTCGGACCACCAGAGATGACTCTTTCAGCCACTGTGCCCCCGTCCTTCTTCAAGAAAGCACTTTCCTTCGCTAACTTTCATTCTGCCTTCAGAGGCCCCCAATGAACCTTTACCTTTTTGTTTAATGAGAGGGGAGAGATACAAAAGGATCCAGAGGGGCAAATGTTTCACCCAGAGAGTGGTGAGTGTCTGGAATAAACTGCCAGTTGAAGAGGCGGGTACAATTTTGTCTTTTAAAAAGCATTTAGACAATTACGTGGGTAGGATGGGTATAGAGGGATATGTGCCAAACGCGGGCAATTGGGGCCAGCTTAGTGGTTAAAAAGAAAGGGCGGAATGGACAAGTTGGGCCGAAGGGCCTTATTCCATGCTGTAAACCTCTGTGACGCTATTTCCCCCATGCCTTCAATTTCCCCTTTCTCCCCCTCACTTCCCCCTCGATTAGCCAACCACTCCGCTTTGTGAAGTGCTCTGAGGCAACTTTCTGTGCAAGGAATTTCCATAAATGTGAGCTGCTGTTTGAGGCATTTTGGTAATCTGCGATTTCGGATCTTGGTAAAAACAAGGAAGGTAAATTAATGATGGGAACGCCGATGGATGAAGTGAGCTGCTGTGGCGTTTTTTTTTGTTGGAAGTACAGTTTGGGAATAGGATGCCGTGAGCCATCGGGAAACAACTGTGAATATCAGGAACTGGAAAAAGTGAGTTCTGGGTTCAACAGGTTTGGCCGCTGCTTCATATTTTTGAACATTTTAATTTCTAACACAGTGCTTTTGTTCACCATAATCTCCACATCCTGCCAGCACTGCAGAAATTAGTTTCTGCTATGGAAAGAAAACACTTACAGCAGCTCGGAAAGCATTTCCAACACACTGTATACAAATGGGGGTTCTCACGACTGGACATGGCACACTGATCACTTCCAGATTAAGGACAGTTTAAACGCAGGGACAGTTAGGCTGGCCAGGGCGCAGGGAGAGAGCAAAGTCCCATGACTCATGTAAACACAACAGCACAGTCCTCCATCCAAAGCTGACAAGAGTGACAGTCAAGGCTATCGATTTTCTTCTTTGTCTAATTACACCAGCCCTTTTTCATGCCCAGCCACAGGACGTAACGTAACGGCATCAACCTGTGCGTGGCTTAGGTGGGAATTGGGCAGCACAGTGGCACTGTGCTTAATACTGCTGCCTTGCTGTGCCGGGGACCCGGATTCAATTCTGGCCTCAAGTCTGTGTGGAGTTTGCACGTTCTCCCCGTGTCTGTGTGGGCTTCCTCCGGATGCTCCGGTTTCCCCCCCACACTCCACAAATATGTGCGGGTTAGGCTGATTGGCCGTGCTAAATTGTCCCTTAGTGTCAGGGGGATTAGCAGGGTAAATACGTGGAGTTACAGGCATTGGGCCTGGGTGGGGTTGTTATCAGTGCAGACTCGATGGGCCAAGTGGCCCCCTTCTGCACTGTAGGGATTCAATGATTCTATAAACTTGCAGGTCCCTGCACGGCTGTGTAGCTTAGAGAGCACATGTAAATTGAGTTTGTGTCTTTATATGCTCTGTTTGTGAACAGAATTCCCACTCACCTGAAGAAGGGGCTTGCAGCTCTGAAAGCTTGTGTGGCTTTTGCTACCAAATAAACCTGTTGGACTTTAACCTGGTGTTGTTAAACTTCTTACTAGCTTAGAGAGGACATAGGTCAAGACAAGCAGGCAAGAGCAGAAATTGGGAGACTGGCACAAGGAGTCTGGCGGGTCCAAGGGCATGGGGGTGATGGGTGGGGGTGGGGGGACAAGGTAATGTTGACATTAGAGAGGGAGAGGCAAGGCTGGGAAGGAGTGGCCCCAGCATCCATCACAGACCAGGGGATGGGGAGGGTGAATGTGTCCAACTTGCAAAAACAAATCAGTTCAAACTAAACATAAGTAGTTTTCTGGCCTCTCCACTGGCTGCCACCAACACCTGCTGACAGGTTCGGGCCCGAGGGGCCGCACTGATCTCTCAGTTACAATGGCATTGCAGTTCCCATGACACCACCTGCCTGCAACCTTTGAATGTAAAGTAGGCCCCCCTCTGCAGGGGACGGTGGGGGCCACTCCCTTGCCTTTCCTGAGGTGATCAAAATGGGGGAGGAGGAGTCATATGATGCCTACAGTGCAGAAGATGGCCATTTGGCCCATCGGGACTACACTAACAACAATCCCAAACCAGGCCCTATCCCGGTTACACAATGCACTTACCCTAGCTAGTCCCCCTGACACTAAGGAGGAATTTAGCATGGCCAATCCACCTAACCTGCACATTTTTGCACTGTGAGAGGAAACCGGAGCACCCGGAAGAAACCCACGCAGACACAGGGAGAATGTGCAACCTCCACACAGACAGTGACCCAAGCCGGGAATCGAACCCGGGTCCCTGGCGCTGTGAGGCAGCAGTGCTAACCTCGGTGCCACCGTGCCGCCCCGGCAAAACAGGAGCACATTGGATCTGGATATCTGTATAACACGAGCCTCTCACCCCACTGCCCGCACCATTCTCACCAAGAGGGCAGGGTTAAAACTAGTCCTATCGAGGGTTTGGCCTATGAATTGGCCAGGAACCATTCTGGAGTTCAAATGGACACTGTGCCTGACGCTGAGTGCCTTGTACACAAACACAGGCCCACTGCTGCGTTACCTGTCAACAGTCGGCTGGTTCACGCCGATTGTTCGCAAAGTCAAATATTCCGACAGACGACAATCAAGAACAATCTGCGACTGTTCAAATGAGCTGAACCAAACAAGTCCACAACATGTATTTGATTTTAACATACTCACTGAGCCGACACCAATTATTCACTGGCACCCTGCTTCTATACTGAAGCAGGCAGTTTGAGCAAACAATCTAAATGAATTCCAGACCTTGCTGTGTGAAATATGTTATGATTTTATGCAGTTGCTTTAAAACAGCTGATGCCAGGATGTGTTTCTCGAATAATTTACTGAACACAGATACATGTGCAGGCTTATTGAAAAAGCTAGGAGTACATTTGGAAGCACTTACAGTAAAACGGTCCCTTAATCAATGTTGTTTTTGTGCTTCAATTGAAAAATACTGTTTAAAGGAGTTTGAAGCTTGTTCAATTCTTTTAGTTACTTAAAATCTTTATTTCACCAGTTGTGGGACTAGATACTATCTCATAACAGCCATGCTGATATGTACCCAAATGTGAGCATGTTATTTTTCTGGATCTGTGTTACTAAATGTTTCCTGCTTTGTGTATGACTCGGTTTCCTGGGTTGAGTTACTTGTTATCTTGGAACAGACCACAAATTCATCCCATGACTGTCCTGGTCCATTTTATCCCTTGTTTCCTGGTCCATGTTATTCCTTGTTTCCTGATCCATGTTATTCCTTGTTTCCTGGTCCATGTTATTCCTTGTTTCCTGATCCATGTTATTCCTTGTTTCTTGGTCTATTTTATCCCTTGTTTCCTGGCCTCTGTTACTCAGTTTTCCCTATTTGAAGTTACTCGGTATTTTCTGGTATTTGTGAGCTGTGTTACTTGCTATTCCCCGGCCTTGGCTCAGAGGGCTGAATGTTAGGGGCCAGCCGTGGGCGAGGAAACAGGACATAAACGAGGATGGCGTTCCTTTGGCAGAATTCCCACCACCACCAGCCAGCCCTGCCGCGATTTCGACTGGTGACAGGGGAGATGCCAGGTGGACAATTCGCCACCTTTCTTTCCCCAAATAATTTTGGCATTGTACAGCCTTTCGCTGCCCTGATTGGTTGGCCTTTCAGTGCCCTGATTGGCCATTCGGTCAGAACACCCTGATTGGATAATCAGGAATTCTAAGGCCTCCCTTTGATTCGATCCCCAGCAAAAGAAGTCTCAATTGAAACAGTGGAAAGGACAAGACAGGTATCATTTTCATACCACGACAAGCATGTCCTTGAGAATTCACGAAGGCCCCTCGCCTGAAGTGTAGTGATCCTCAGGTTAAGGCACCACCAGTCACCCTCCTCCCCTCCCCCCCCCCCCCCCCCCCCCCCCCCACCCACCCCACTGCCATCCCCCTCAAAGGGGAGAGCAGTCTATGGTCATCTGGGACTATGGCGACTTTACCTTTACCGTACAAGCGTGTCCCCAAGAATTAAATAATGGAAAATCTTCGATAGGAAGTGACCAAATCAATCAGTTTGGAGCTGCAGGATTGCCTTGCAATGGGTCGGTTTTTCAAAGGCCACCTAACTATTCACAAACCTTTCCACTCTATCAGATTCTGTTAGTTAAAATGCCCTTTTAAGTGAACTCTGTCCACATCTGACGTTTAACACAATATAAGAAATGTTGCTAATTAAAACCTTGGTCCAATTTTGTCTGGCTTACTGCAACATTCAATGGACTCCCAGAACCTTTTCCCTGGGACCACACAGTGAGTTAGTGCAGCATTTGCCTGGACAAATGAGGAACAAGCAATCTTTCTTTTGTTATTCAATCTTAGCAGGTGGAGTGGGTTCCTTTTTGTGTTTGGGCGACATAATTTCCTGTCTTTGGCACAGTGCAACCTTCACTCAGTCAAAATGCCTTTACTTAAAATCCCTGCAGTATTTCCTTTATTTTTGCAACCTGATCTTTAAGAACAATTTTGTTACTTACGTACAAATCATTCAGCAATTTCTCCCCTAAAGGGGCACACATAAATGACTGTTCTAGAACACACTTTTAGATCTCATGAATTGGGGTAGCACAGTGGTTAGCACTGCTACCTCACAATACCAGGGACCTGGGTTCGATTCCCGGCTTGGGTCACTGTCTGTGTGGAGTCTGCACGTTCTCCCCATGTCTGCGTGAGTTTCCTCCGGGTGCTCCGGTTTCCTCCCACAGTCCAAAAGATGTGCAGGTTAGGTTAATTGGCCATGCTAAATTACCGCACAGTGTCAGGGGGGACTAGCAGGGTAAATATGTGGGGTTAGGGGGATAGAGCCTGGGTGGATTGTGGATGGTGCAGACTCAATGGGCCAAATGGCCTCCTTCAGCATGGTAGGAATTCTATGGAAATAATTTTGTCGGTTGATGTTTCCCCTATGTGAGGGTGACTTTTCCATTTTTTGGCATGTTTTAATTGATGGTTATATTTATTCAAGGTATTATAGAACATAGAACAGTACAGCACGGGAACAGACCCTTTGGCTCATGATGCTGCGCCGAACCTGACTCGAAATTAAACTAATCCTGTCTGCCTGTCAATGGTCCATATTCCTCTATTAACAGAAACTTCTTTTGGCTTTAACCCAAGCACGTCCCAGCTGGAATCCCCGATTATCCAATCAGAGAGTTCTGACTGAATGGCCAATCGGGGAACTGAAAGCGGGACCAATCAGGGCAGCGACAAACTGTCCAGTGCCAAAGGTGTTTGGGAAAGAAATAATCTCGGGTGGCCTGCCCATTGCCCGTGGCAATTAATGCCCAGTTAAAGACCTCATCCCACCTTCCTTCCGACATAATGGATGGCAGGAAAGGCCTGTTCAATGTGCCATGTTTTGCCACCCAGTGTCCACCTTCCCCTGCATAGCCCTTGTCCAACCCCTTGCCAATCCGGCCCTGGCAAGATCCCAGACTTATCTGGGTTTGGGGACATCCATCATTCCTCTTTCTCCTGGGTCTCTTGCAGTACCGGCAGTGGCCACCGATCCGGGTGTGGTGCAGAGACTTTGGCCTGCGATTGGCTGGCAGCTTCATGGGACAGGGCCTCCCCTGAGAGACAGCCAGAAGTTCCGCCTCATACTAATTAAAATGTTGTCACCCTGAAAATTAAAGTGGAGCGAACCGACCAGTGGGGAAAGCTAGGTGTGCCCCCGAAATTTACACTGTTGGGGGGGACACCAACAGTGTCAGATCACAGAGCGCATTTATGAACCACTCAGAAACTAGGTCAATTACTGTGTTTCTATCTTACTTGTCTATCTGTTCCCTATCCATACTGCTGTTGCTGTGGTACAGTTGTGCAGCTGACCCTGCAATAAGTTTCCCAATCGACCATTATTCATTTGAGCTCAGACAGTGGATGCTGACAGACCACTGTTCCTTTAAGATTATCATCAGACAAACCCAGTTCCAACTTCAAGCAATCTCCATAGACATACATGTACAAAGGTATACACACATGTACACATACATATACAGACATGCACACAAATGGCTAATTGGAATCATGGGATATCAGCCAGGCCAGACTGAGTTCCCTCTCCCTAATCCAGGGGCATTCAGGACAATGACTGCTCCTTGCCTGCCACTTTGGCTGAGATTAATTAAGTCAATATTGGCTGAGGACCTTCCAGCTCCATCTGGTTCAATCTGAGGCCTAGTGGGCTAGGTCACTGAACTGGCAAACCACAAACAGAGATCAGTGTTCTGAGGTCCTTGGCCAGAATCCCATCATGGTAGATGGTAAAATCATCCCGTGGCAGCCAGGGTGAGCTGAAAAATATATATGGTTCAACTACTGGCTGTATTAACCCTTTGGCCTAGATTATCCTGCAGAAATGAAATCAGTAAACTATACGGGCGGCATGGTGGCACAATGGTTAGCACTGCTGCCTCACAGCGCCAGGAACCCGGGTTCGATTTCGAGCTTGGGTCACTGTCTGTGTGGAGTCTGCACTTTCTCCCTATGTTGGCGTGAGTTTCCTCCGGGTGCTCCGGTTTCCTCCAACAGTCTGAAAGATGTGCTAGTTAGATGCATTGGCCATGCTAAATTCTCCCTCAGTGTACCTGAACAGGTGCTGGAGTGTGGCGACTAGGGGACTTTCACAGTAACCGCATTGCAGTGTTGATGTAAACCTACTTGTGACTAATAAAACCTTTACTTTTTTACTTTATATTAACGCACTAAAATGGTGATCTCGCTGTCACGAGGATTCTCCATTTTCCAACATTTCTATGCAGCATTTGTAATGGACAACTCAGCCACTTTTTCCCAGTCACTTTTTCTCCAGTGAATCAAAGAAAGCTAATAGAATGTCATTATTTATTGTGAGGGGGATTGAATACAAAAATAGGGAGGTTACTCTTCAGTTTTACAGGACATTGGTGAGACCACATGTGGCGGCTACTGTATACAGTGTTGGTCTCTATATTTAAGGAAAGATGTAAATGCGGTGGAAGCAATTCAGAAAAGATTTACTAGACTAATACCAGGAATGGGCAAGTTTTCTTATGAGGAAAGGTTAGACAGGTTTCCGCTGGAGTTTATAAGATCAAGAGGCAACTTGAATGAAACTTATAAGAATCCTGAGGGGCCTCGACAGAGTGGATGTGGAGAGGATGTCTGCTCTTGTGGGAGAATCTAGAACAAAGGGCCATTGTTTAAAAATAAAGGGTCGCCTATTTAAGACAGAGATGAGGAGAATTTTTTCTCTAAGGGTCGTGAGTCTCTGGAACCCTTTTCCTCAAATCGCGGTGGAAGCAGAGTCTTTGAATATTTTTAAGGCAGAGGGGGATAGTTTTTTGATAAGGAAGGAAACAAAAGATTATCGGAGGGGGGAGGGTAAGTGGGAATGTGGGGTTGAGGTCACAATCAGAACAGTCATGATCTTATTGAATGGTAAAGCAGGCTTGAGGGGCCGAGTGGCCTGATTCATAGATAAGTTGTTAACATTAACTCTTAAATATACCCTTTAAATCAAGTCAACGTTTGACTCATGTTAGAAGCATTATTCCCAACAGGGGTAATCTCTTGGTAGAATCAATCAACCTGCTTAGGTTTCGATCACACTGTTCAAATGTCATAAATTTAGTCAAAGAGTTATTCCAGGAAGTGTGCTGTGCTGCCCATTGTGGCAAGTTCTGAGTTTTAAGTTTATTTATTAGTGTCACAAGTAAGCTTACATTAACAATGCAATAAAGTTACTGTGAAAATCCCCTATTCGCCACACTCGAGCGCCTGTTTGGGTACACTGAGGGAGAATTTAGCACGGCCAATGTACCTAACCAGCACGTCGGACTGTGGGAGGAAACCAAAGCACCCGGAGGAAACCCATGCAGACACAGGGAGAACGTGCAAACTCCACACAATTAACCAAGCCAGGAATCGAACCCGGGTCCCTGGTGCTGTGAGGCAGCAGTGCTAACCACTGTGCCACCGTGCCGCCATGATTTGAAACATTGGAAAATGGAGAAACTCAGTAATGAGGAGCTCACCAAGTTAGACCGATAAATTAACGCAAAACATCATTGTATTAGGCCAACCCAGGTCAAAGGGTTAATCCAGCCAATAGTCAAACCATATTGAGCAGGAAGGTTGACAGTAGGTGTTGAGTTCAGCGGCCTCAGACGTCCTTAATTGTGTGAGCAATTTTTAATTTAAACAAAACGGTCCATCAACTATTAATCATATTGGCGTTATTTTTAAATCTAAGTGTCTGCAGTATTTAAACTGACAAGGATCCAGTGAGAGTGGCGTTATTTTCAGTGATAAGGCAGAATTATGAGCAGAAGCTCCCAACTGTTTGTGGTGAAGGACAACTGCGGAGTGGGACAAAGACCGAGGAAGATATAAAGCACCAAAAATCACTTACTCCTTAATTTCCTCTTGTGCACAGTTCAAGTCCCAACCCACCGACATGCCCCATTATCAAAGATAATGCCCCAGGAAAGTCTCGAACCAATCAATTTTTGCGGTAAACTATCGAGATTACAATTTTTTCAGTGATTGACCCAATCATTTTGCCAGATGAACAATTATTTGCCTTACCACTAGAACATGCACCAATCAAAAATACCAAATAGGTTGCAGCAGTCACTATGTAATGACTTAATTCTTCGAAGAATGGTTAAAAGCACAGGGGGAGGCCATTCTGCCCGACTTGTCCATGCTTGCTCTCCGCAGCTAGTCTCGTTTGTCCCACCTTTTCTCGATATCTAAATCATTATCCAATACCCTTTCGGAAGCTGTGTTGGAGCCTGCCTCCATCGTGCTCCCAGATAGTGCATTCCAGATCCTAACCGCTCGCTGCATAGAAAGGTCTCTCCTCATGTCGCTTCTTGTCATCCACCTTAAATGGCGTCCCCTGGTTCTCAACCCTTCTGCCAATGGGAGCAGTTGATCCCTGTCCACACTCTTTGTCATCCTGAGCGCCTCAATCAAACCTCTCCACCTTCTCTTCCAGCTTCTCCAGTCTGTCTATGGAACTGAATCGTACCAGTTATCCCACAGGGCACTTACAGCAGCATTAGGGATGAGCGGTGAATTGCAAGGAGATTAAATGCAGGTCCGTTACTATGCGGGCACTTCTACACAGGTCCAGGAAGAGCAAGAACGTTTGTGAAATAGCTTTTCAGCAATAGGTTCTGCGATTGGGATGGCATTATGAAAGAGCAATGGCGATTGAACACTGTAAAAATGCTGTGATTGCAGTTTGATGTGTAAAAAAAAAATGTATTTTTAATCTAAATCTCAGATTAAAAGATCCCTTTGTTTGGGAGATTGTAAAAATGCGTGGACTGTTTTTGTTTGGAATAATTTATTTTGTATGCAGTGAAACCTCCCAGTTATTCTGTAGGCTGTGTATAGGACAAACCCTTGTGTAAGATGTTGCCTAATTGCTCGTCTGCTGTTACTTTTTTTTACATTTGTTTTTTAGCTACCTTCATGTGTGAAACCAAATTTTGAAACACTCTCAGATTTCTGCTAATTTCCATTACCTGCCTGGGCAGATAAACAGAGGTTCTATTGTAATTAGAACTGAAATGTTTGCATTTTCCTTTCTGTACTGATAAGCGGCTGTTAAGGTTTATTCCTTTTACACTGTTAAATAAAAAAAAAGTTATTTACTATTAATTGTAGAAGATTTTTATTTTGACTAATGATATAAGGGATTAAGTGCATTGGCACATCATGGGGCGAGATTCCCCGGCCTCCCAGCTGTGTGTTTCCCGCTGGCGGGAGGTGGCGCGTCCATAGAAACCCCACAGTGCAGAAGGAGGCCATTTGGCCCATCGAGTCTGCACCGACCACAAGCCCACCCAGGCCCTATCGCTGTAACTCCACTTATTTACCCTGCTAGTGCCCCCTGACTCTAAGGGGCAATTTACTATGGCCAATCAACCTAACCCACACATCTTTGGACTTGATATTGTTTGCTCGCGATGGGATTCTCTGGACCTGCCACCATCAATAGGAATTCCCATTGACGTCACTGCACGCTGGCAGGATATCCATGGGTGGGGGTGCGCTACCAGCGGGACCGGAGAATCCCACCGGCGTGAACGGCCGGAGAATTCCAGCCCATCTCTTTGCCTTTGGGCCCTGGTCTGAATTCTATCCAAAGTGAGGATGACCTCCTTCCTCTGGCCATAAGGGTCCCATATGTAACGTTCTTTAGCATCTCAGTGTGGGTACAAACTATGGGTAGAAATGGATTTTAAGGTGCCAACCTTCTTCAGCAACAAATGGTGAGGGCAGTAAGAAAATCCAAATTGATGCAGCCTGAAGGTTAAGTGGGGTAATGTGTTTGGCCAGATCGCGGGGTTTAAAAGAAGAATTCACCTCCTTTTGCTTTGTCTGAATTCACGTTAATTACTTTAGTGCAAATTTTTCCATTACTCTAGAACAAGCTTCCTTCAATTGGAGAAGTGCTTTGGTGAGAATTTATTTCGGCTTCATGTGACTTGAGACAGTCGGTATAGTTTTGTTAAAAATATTCATTTGCACCATTTGCAAGGAATCACAAGCACTCGGTATTCAGGAGATAGACTGTTCTGCTCTTAATTCCCTTAGAGTCTTTTAGTTTTCTTGTTATATTCATTTGATGTATGTGCGCATCACTAATTGGGCCAGCAATTCCTGCCCACCCTTAATTGCCCTTGAGAAGGTGGTGGTGAGCTGCCTTCTTGAATCACTGCAGTCCATGTGGTGTAGATACACCCACAGTCATCTGACTACTGATATGACAGTTGCATGACTAATGTCATCATGGTCTCATTAATAACCCAATACTCTATGTGCCCCCCCCCAACCACCTCCCCCCCAACCACCTCCCCCACCCCCCCCCCCCCCCCCGCCCATTATAACCTGAGAACAATCAAATAATTTTTGTTGAACTATTTATATTCCCAGCTTCTCCTCCACAAAGTCATAAGATTACGTTTCAACCTATCAGATGCCTTGACAACTGGCTGATCTTGTCTTGAATATCC
The DNA here is from genome assembly GCF_964213995.1 of Mustelus asterias. NCBI lineage: Eukaryota > Metazoa > Chordata > Chondrichthyes > Carcharhiniformes > Triakidae > Mustelus > Mustelus asterias. Next base: position 62,371 of record NW_027592008.1, read on the forward strand.
TCGGTTGGGTTTGTTGAGGAATTGTTGGTTCCTGGATCTGCGAGGTGTTTCTGGCCACATTGTTGGGAGAAGCCGCATCATCTGTGACATGGAGATAGAACCAGAAGGATTGGCTCCTAGAGGTACCCAGCGGAATCCTGTTCAGCCTTTAAATTCTGAGTGGTGGGTTGACGAGATATGACCGCGGCTGCTGGGTTTGGTGTACCTTTCATCGAATGCTCTCAGATCCAAACCTTCTGTCCTCGTGCTAGGGTGGGCAGTGTGCGAACCCTATGTCAGCCAAGTGGACTGCCTGTCTTTGAGCCTTTGCTCATGGCGTCTTACTGGAATGTGGTCTCAGAGCGTGACATTGGGTCTGGGTTGGTGCTGGAATGGCGGAAGTTGCATTCTCAGACCTGTGCCCATCAATAATTCAGCTGGTCAGAAGCCATTTGTCATGGCTCTGTATTCCAGCAAAGCGAGCTCCGTGTTCTTGGTCTTCTTAATCAATAACTAGAAGGTAGACTTTGTTCTCAAAATCGAAGACACCCTTCACCAAGCCTTTGCCAGGACCTGGGGGGAAATGATGACAGTAGCAATGGTTTGGTTGATTCTTGGCTATTAAAGCTACAGATATGGTATGATAAATAGATTCCGATTTTCCTGGCCACCGTACCAATCGTTGTGCCCGAGCTCAACGCTTGGCAATGCCCAAGTAACCAGCATGGAGGTTTTTGTAGAATTATCCACTCTGCAGGATTACAAGCCTTTTATTAAAGATGAGGAGGTTGTCAACAATTTGGAAATGTCTGTTTGTCGTAATTTCTCAACACCTGGTTGCTAGGGGTATTTGCAGGCCAACTTCACGGCAATATGTTCAGACCTGGATGATCTCTATCTCCTTCAAATTTAGCGACAGAGTGTTCAGGACTGTAAGAGTTAATGTGGAATGGGGAAACAGTACCACCCACATTCTGATGTGGAGAGTCACGTGGGACTAGCAGAGGGTAGGAGTGAATCTAGTAGAAGTCATCATGAAGATAGTACCTAGTCAGGACTGTATCTTTATGTATGTGTATAGTTATGAGTTATTAATAAACAGTTATTGTGCAACCATACAAGCCTCTAGACCTCTTTGTGAGACAACATACAACCTTACAACATCAACTGGTGTCCCAGATCGTCAGGAGCCTGCTCAAAGTAAAGTAAAAGTTTCTTTATTAGTCACAAGTAGGCTTACATTCACACTGCAATGAAGCTACTGTGAAAATCCCCTAGTCGCCACACTCCGGCGCCTACTCAGGTACATCGAGGGAGAATTTAGCATGGCCAATGCATCTAACCCACACATCTTTGGACTGTGAGAGGAAACCGGAGCACCCAGAGGAAACCCACGCAGACACGGGGAGAATGTGCAAACTCCGCACAGACAGTGACCCGAGGCCGGATTGAACCCGGGACCCTGGCGCTGTGAGGCAGTAGTGCTAACCACTGCACAATGTGCCACTCTTTGTATATAGATATACAAGGAGCTTTCACCGGTTACCAGAAAATGATCAGTCCCAGGTATGATCAACTGTATTCTAAAACGTCCGAGTATTTTAACCGTGGCAGCCTTTAGTGTGATGGTTAGCACATGGTTGTCACTTGTGTTAAGCATCATCTGCTGTGGCTCAGGAACCCCACTCTGACCCGGCAGTCTCTGCTGTAGTTGCTACTGGGTTGAGAAGGTGCACCATCACTGGCCTCTGCTTTCTTTGGGTCACTTAGCAAGTTGAGCTTTTCATTTCTACTCATCTCTTATAGTGCCCTTCCAAACAGCCAGCCTCCAGAGGTCACGACCATCAGCGACTGCCTCCCAGTTGTCAGTGTCAATGTCCACCATCCCCTTTTAAGGAGGTATGGACACCAAAATGATTGTGACCCAGTGGTTAGTCCACCATTAAAAAGGTGTTTGGGTACCTCACTGTCATCCTTGCAGTGGTTGGGCCAGCTCAGACGTTGTTGGTTTTGCAATGAGCGTACGCTGATGGAATGCTCTGAGTTGATGACTTTGTCTGGCCGAGGATTGCTGAGGATATGTCTGAGTCAGTGAGAGTGGAAACTGTTCAATCTTTCCTCCTGCCTAGCATGTTGTCCAATGTTATCCTAAGCATTTATCTGGAGTTCAATCCAGATAAATGCGAAGTGATGCATTTTGGTAGAACTAACGTAGGGGGGAGCTATACGATAAATGGCAGAACCATAAAGGGTGTAGATACGCAGAGGGACCTGGGTGTGCAAGTCCACAGATCCTTGAAGGTGATGTCACAGGTGGAGAAGGTAGTGAATAAGGCATATGGCATGCTTGCCTTTATAGGACGGGGCATAGAGTATAAAAGTTGGGGTCTGATGTTGCAGTTGTATAGAACGTTGGTTCGGCCGCATTTGGAATACTGCGCCCAGTTCTGGTCGCCACACTACCAGAAGGACGTGGAGGCTTTAGAGAGATTGCAGAGGAGGTTTACCAGGATGTTGCCTGGTATGGAAGGGCTTAGTTATGAGGAGAGATTGGGTAAACTGGGGTTGTTCTCACTGGAAAGACGGAGGATGAGGGGTGACCTAATAGAGGTGTATAAAATTATGAAAGGCATAGATAGGGTGAACGGTGGGAAGCTTTTTCCCAGGTCGGTGGTGACGTTCACGAGGGGTCATAGGTTCAAGGTGAGGGGGGGGGGGTGGGGGGAGGTTTAACACGGATATCAGAAGGACGTATTTTACACAGAGGGTGGTGGGGGCCTGGAATGCGCTGCCGGGCAAGGTGGTGGAGGCAGACACACTGGGAACATTTAAGACTTATCTAGATAGCCACATGAACGGAGTGGGAATGGAGGGATACAAAAGAATGGTCTAGTTGGGGCCAGGGAGCGGCGCGGGCTTGAAGGGCCGACGGGCCTATTCCTGTGCTGTATTGTTCTTTGTTCTTTGTTCTCACACCACAATAGAGGAGTGCGCTGAAGATGCAGTCTTGGTAGACTCAGTGGGCACAATCTTACCCCCCGTTCATGTCATGCTCCTGCTGTGGCGAGGTCAGAGAATTTGGTGGCCAGCCAAATCTCCATTCACTGCAGCGGGATGGGAAATTCCAGCCAGCGTGAGCAGTGGTAAGATTCCAGACACATTTTGAGCTGGGGGTTTTCCAGCTCCGTCATGGCGGGATCCACCGTGGGAGATTTGGTAGCCCAGCTGAAAGTTCATTGACTTTCAGAGGGAACAGACAATCTTGGCAGTGGGCAGGGCCGGAAAGTGTCCTCAGACAGGTTGCTGTTGTTCCGTACTCTCACACTCAGCTTGGACAGAACAGCTGCAGCTTTTGCAATGTGCGTGTTGATTTCAGCTACATGTAGCAGATTGGTGGTGATTGTGGAGCCTAGATATATGGAGCTATACATGGAGATATATGAAGCCAACAACTTCCAATACCACATTGTCAGTGCTGATAGAAGGCAGTATAAAAACACCTTGGACCATGACATTTGTGTTCTTGATGTTGATAGTCAAACCAAACTCTTAACAGTTGTGAGAGAGTCTGCCCAGTTGTTGCTGAAGGTGTTCCTCAGTATGGAATGTTAGTGCGACATTGTCAGCGTAGAG
>NW_027592009.1:0-65979 GCF_964213995.1 Mustelus asterias
ACCCACAGCCGATAAAGATCGGGGGGGTCAGAGCCCAGGGACACAGACAGGGACAGAAGCTCAGAGTGCCAAGGCGAGGCCCCCAGCAGTTCAATAGCACAATCTCAGCACACAGGAAAACTCTGCAGAGCTCAAAACATTGAACCTCCCAGGACAGCCTGGGAGAACAGCCATTGTGACCCAGAGAGAGAGAGTGAGCGACAGAGAGAGAGAGAGAGAGAGCGACAGAGAGACAGAGAGAGAGAGACAGAGAGAGAGAGAGCGACAGAGAGAGCGACAGAGAGAGAAGAGCGACAGAGAGAGAGAGAGCGACAGAGAGAGACAGAGAGACAGAGAGAGAGACAGAGAGAGAGAGAGACAGAGAGAGAGAGAGAGAGCGACAGAGAGACAGAGAGAGAGAGACAGAGAGAGAGACAGAGAGAGAGACAGAGAGCCGAGAGAGAGAGAGACAGAGAGAGAGAGAGCGACAGAGAGAGAGAGAGCGACAGAGAGAGAGAGAGCGACAGAGAGAGCGACAGAGAGAGAGAGAGACAGAGAGAGAGAGAGAGACAGAGAGAGAGAGAGAGAGAGACAGAGAGAGAGAGAGAGAGCGACAGAGACAGAGACAGAGAGAGAGAGAGAGAGACAGAGAGAGAGACAGAGAGAGAGAGACAGAGAGAGGGGTTCTGATGGTTTTGGGACACTTTTTTGTCTTTGACTCTCCCTCCTCCCCTCCCCAGCGGAACTGAGGACAACTTGCAACGCCTGCTGTCTCTGTGCAGGGAGCGGGGAGGCAGTGCTGAGCGGAGAGTGACGCTGGAAACTGCCGGAGGCACGAGGGAGAGTTATTGAGCCCATTGTGGGAGGCAGGGAGGGGGAAGGAGGGAGGGAGGGAAGGAGGGAGGGGCGGAGGGAAAGGGGAGGAAAGGAATGAGGCGAAGGGAGGGAGGTGAAGGGAAGGGACGGAGGGGAGGGGGGGTGAGGGGAGGGGAGGTGAGGGGAGGGGGGGTGAGGGGAGGGGGGTGAGGGGAGGGAGGGGAGGGAGGGGGGCGAGGGGAGGGAGGGGCTGAGGCGGGCGAGGGGAGGGAGGGGCTGAGGCGGGCGAGGGGAGGGAGGGGGTGAGGGGGGTGAGGAGGGGAGGGGTGAGGGGAGGGGGGGCGAGGGGAGGGGGGGCGAGGGGAGGGGGGGGTGAGGGGAGGGGGCGGAGGGGGGGCGAGGGGAGGGGGGGAGGGGTGGGCGAGGGAAGGGGGGGTGAGGGGAGGGAGGGGGGCGAGGGGAGGGAGGGGGGCGAGGGGAGGGAGGGGGGCGAGGGGAGGGGGGGGCGAGGGGAGGGAGGGGGGCGAGGGGAGGGAGGGGGGCGAGGGGAGGGAGGGGGGCGAGGGGAGGGGGGGCGAGGGGAGGGGAGGGGGGGCGAGGGGAGGGGAGGGGGGCGAGGGGAGGGGGGGGGAGGGGGGCGAGGGGAGGGGGGGGAGGGGAGGGGGGCGAGGGGAGGGGTGGGCGAGGAGAGGAGGGGTGAGGGGAGGGAGGGGGGTGAGGGGAGGGGGGTGAGGGGAGGGGGGGCGAGGGGAGGGTTGAGGGGAGGGGGGGCGAGGGGAGGGGGGTGAGGGGAGGGGTGGGCGAGGAGAGGAGGGAAGAGGGGAGGGAGGGGGCTGAGGGAGGGGGGGCGAGGGGAGGGGGGGGTGAGGGGAGGGGGGTTGAGGGGAGGGGTGGGCGAGGGGAGGGGGGTTGAGGGGAGGGAGGGGGGTGAGGGGAGGGGGGTTGAGGGGAGGGAGGGGGGTGAGGGGAGGGGGGTGAGGGGAGGGGGGGTGAGGGGAGGGGAGGGGAAGGAGGGGGTTCGAGGGAAAGGAGGGGGTGTGGAGGGAAGGAAGGGGGCCGAGGGGAGGGAGGGTGGAGCAGCAGTGACAGAAGGCAGGCGGACGCTGTGACATTTGAGTGGAGAACGCCTCTCCTTTCTGGGGATGTTGTTGTGCGGAGGAGGGGGGTCTGTTCTGGATTATATCTCAGAGAGGTTGACAGCTTCAACTCAATAACACCCTCACACAGCAGCGAGAGACACAGCACACACTGACTAGAAACTAACCACACTTTCACACAGCCTCTCGACAGGCCATTCAGCCCCTCTCCAACCTGTTACACAGGAACAGGCTCAGTGCTGAGGGAGCGCCGCACTGTGGGAGGGTCAGTGCTGAGGGAGCGCCGCACTGTGGGAGGGTCAGTGCTGAGGGAGCGCCGCACTGTAGGAGGGTCAGTGCCGAGGGAGCGCCGCACTGTGGGAGGGTCAGTGCTGAGGGAGCGCCGCACTGTGGGAGGGTCAGTGCTGAGGGAGCGCCGCACTGTGGGAGGGTCAGTGCTGAGGGAGCGCCGCACTGTGGGAGGGTCAGTGCTGAGGGAGCGCCGCACTGTGTGAGGGTCAGTGCTGAGGGAGCGCCGCACTGTGGGAGGGTCAGTGCTGAGGGAGCGCCGCACTGTGGGAGGGTCAGTGCTGAGGGAGTGCCGCACTGTGGGAGGGTCAGTGCTGAGGGAGCGCCGCACTGTGGGAGGGCCAGTGCTGAGGGAGCGCTGCATTTTTGCTGGGCGGGGGGGGTTTGGCGATATGTGTGGGATCTTGCTGTGCGGGAATGGATGCCAACAGGAAAACAGGGACGCAGTTCAGGAAAAAACTCTTGCCGTGGACTGTGGGGGGATTTGCGGAGCTGATGAGGGTGCGGGGGAGGGCAGTGGAGGGGGAAAGTGGAGTGTTTAAGTTCGATCGCTGGGGGTGAGGTCAGGGCAGGACGGAGGGCAGTACTTCCCCGCTCTACCCAGCCTCCTGTCCCCCTTCAGCCTCCCTGATGGAGCCCTCCAAACCCCTCCCCCTCCCCCTCCCCCTCCACCTCCCCCTCCCCCTCCCCCTCCCACCTCTGTTCCATCCACAGTTCAGGCTTTACTGTCCCTGTCTGGAATGATTGGCAGCAGCACTGATGTGGTTTGTTCTGTCAGGGTCTCTGATACACGCCCCCCGCCCCCCCACCAGCACAACCCACCCCGGCACTCTCATCCTGCCTTTGATCCTGTCCGGAATTCCACACAGCTGTAGTCAGGAGCGCAAACACATCAATTCACCAAGCACTTCTACCCAGCGACACAGCCCAGACCCCACTCAAATATAGTGTTTGATGGGGGACAGTGTAGAGGGAGCTTTACTCTGTATCTAACCCCGTGCTGTACCTGTCCTGGGAGTGTTTGATGGGGACAGTGCAGAGGGAGCTTTACTCTGTATCTAACCCCGTGCTGTACCTGTCCTGGGAGTGTTTGATGGGGACAGTGCAGAGGGAGCTTTACTCTGTATCTAACTCCGTGCTGTACCTGTCCTGGGAGTGTTTGATGGGGACAGTGCAGAGGGAGCTTTACTCTGTATCTAACCCCGTGCTGTACCTGTCCTGGGAGTGTTTGATGGGGACAGTGTAGAGGGAGCTTTACTCTGTATCTAACCCCGTGCTGTACCTGTCCTGGGAGTGTTTGATGGGGGGACAGTGTAGAGGGAGCTTTACTCTGTATCTAACCCCATGCTGTACCTGTCCTGGGAGTGTTTGATGGGGACAGTGTAGAGGGAGCTTTACTCTGTATCTAACCCCATGCTGTACCTGTCCTGGGAGTGTTTGATGGGGACAGTGTAGAGGGAGCTTTACTCTGTATCTAACCCCGTGCTGTACCTGTCCTGGGAGTGTTTGATGGGGACAGTGTAGAGGGAGCTTTACTCTGTATCTAACCCTGTCCTGTACCTGTCCTGGGAGTGTTTGATGGGGGACAGTGTAGAGGGAGCTTTACTCTGTATCTAACCCCGTGCTGTACCTGTCCTGGGAGTGTTTGATGGGGACAGTGCAGAGGGAGCTTTCCTCTGTATCTAACCCCGTGTTGTACCTGTCCTGGGAGTGTTTGATGGGGACAGTGTAGAGGGAGCTTTACTCTGTATCTAACCCCGTGCTGTACCTGTCCTGGGAGTGTTTGATGGGGGACAGTGTAGAGGGAGCTTTACTCTGTATCTAACCCCATGCTGTACCTGTCCTGGGAATGTTTGATGGGGGACAGTGTAGGGGGAGCTTTACTCTGTATCTAACCCCATGCTGTAGCTTTCCTGGGAGTGTTTGATGGGGACAGTGTAGAGGGAGCTTTACTCTGTATCTAACCCCGTGCTGTACCTGTCCTGGGAGTGTTTGATGGGGACAGTGTAGAGGGAGCTTTACTCTGTATCTAACCCCGTGCTGTACCTGTCCTGGGAGTGTTTGATGGGGACAGTGTAGAGGGAGCTTTACTCTGTATCTAACCCCGTGCTGTACCTGTCCTGGGAGTGTTTGATGGGGACAGTGTAGAGGTAGCTTTACTCTGAACAAAGAACAAAGAACAGTACAGCACAGGAAACAGGCCCTTCGGCCCTCCAAGCCTGTGCTGCTCATTGGTCCAACTGGACCATTCGTTTGTATCCCTCCATTCCCAGACTGCTCATGTGACTATCCAGGTAAGTCTTAAACGATGTCAGTGTGCCTGCCTCCACCACCCTACTTGGCAGCGCATTCCAGGCCCCCACCACTCTCTGTGTAAAAAACATCCCTCTGATATCTGAGTTGTACCTCACCCCTCTCACCTTGAGCCCGTGACCCCTCGTGATCATCACCTCCGACCTGGAAAAAGCTTCCCACTGTTCACCCTATCTATACCCTTCATAATTTTATACACGTCTATTAGGTCTCTCCTCATTCTCCGTCTTTCCAGGGAGAACAAGGCCAGTTTACCCAATCTCTCCTCATAGCTAAGACCCTCCATACCAGGCAACATCTTGGTAAACCTTCTCTGCACTCTCTCTAAAGCCTCCACGTCCTTCTGGTAGTGCGGCGACCAGAACTGGACGCAGTATTCCAAATGTGGCCTAACCAGCGTTCTATACAGCTGCAACATCAGACTCCAGCTTTTATACTCTATACCCCGTCCTATAAAGGCAAGCATAGCATATGCTCCTATAAAGGCTGGTATACCATCTGTATCTAACCCCGTGCTGTACCTGTCCTGGGAGTGTTTGATGGGGACAGTGTAGAGGGAGCTTTACTCTGTATCTAACCCCGTGCTGTACCTGTCCTGGGAGTGTTTGATGGGGACAGTGTAGAGGGAGCTTTACTCTGTATCTAACCCCATGCTGTACCTGTCCTGGGAGTGTTTGATGGGGACAGTGTAGAGGGAGCTTTACTCTGTATCTAACCCCGTGCTGTACCTGTCCTGGGAGTGTTTGATGGGGACAGTATCGTGGGAATATTATCCTCCTGAATGGGGCTTGTGCTGAAGGATCTATTTTAAACTGTAAATCCTGGGAAATGACAATTTTCCTGTGCTAATTCTGGAAACTGCAGTTTTCCCATCCTGTTGCGTCCTTTCCGAACTTGCTGTCCCGGAAGGGTGTTATTCGATGCGGAATTGCGCAGTGTACCGACCTTGGGAATTAGGGAGTGATGAGGAATTATTCCCTGATTTCCTCTATGGCATGTCATTCTCGGAGATGCCAAATCGGGGATCTAATTCACAAGGTCATGGGTTCAAATCCCCCTCCAAAAAATACTGAGGGAGCGCCGCACTGTGGGAGGGTCAGTGCTGAGGGAGCGCCGCACTGTGGGAGGGTCAGTGCTGAGGGAGCGCCGCACTGTGGGAGGGTCAGTGCTGAGGGGGCGCCGCACTGTGGGAGGGTCAGTGCTGAGGGAGCGCCGCACTGTAGGAGTGTCAGTGCTGAGGGGGCGCCGCACTGTGGGAGGGTCAGTGCTGAGGGAGCGCCGCACTGTGGGAGGGTCAGTGCTGAGGGCGCGCCGCACTGTGGGAGGGTCAGTGCTGAGGGAGCGCCGCACTGTGGGTCAGTGCTGAGGGAGCGCCGCACTGTGGGAGTGTCAGTGCTGAGGGAGCGCCGCACTGTGGGAGTGTCAGTGCTGAGGGGGCGCCGCACTGTGGGAGGGTCAGTGCTGAGGGAGCGCCGCACTGTGGGAGGGTCAGTGCTGAGGGAGCGCCGCACTGTGGGAGGGTCAGTGCTGAGGGAGCGCCGCACTGTGGGAGGGTCAGTGCTGAGGGAGCGCCGCACTGTGGGAGGGTCAGTGCTGAGGGCGCGCCGCACTGTGGGAGGGTCGGTGCTGAGGGAGCGCCGCACTGTGGGAGGGTCAGTGCTGAGGGAGCGCCGCACTGTGGGAGGGTCAGTGCTGAGGTAGAGCCGCACTGTGGGAGGGTCAGTGCTGAGGGAGCACCGCACTGCGGGAGGGTCAGTGCTGAGGGAGCACCGCACTGTGGGAGGGTCAGTGCTGAGGGAGCACCGCACTGCGGGAGGGTCAGTGCTGAGGGAGCGCTGCATTAAGGAAGAGGGGTAGAGGGGGAGAGGCCGAGGGGGAGAGGCCGAGGGGGAGAGGCCGAGGGGGAGAGGCCGAGGGGGAGAGGCAGAGGGGGAGAGGCAGAGTTGCAGAGAGAGAGAGGGAGACTGAGATAAATAGAGATAAGACCACAGTTGTCAGAAATAGCTGTGCCCTTTTGCCCCTGGGCTGTGTGTGAGTGATGTGACGAGGTTGCCAGCTCTGAATTCTGTGTGTTGCAGACTGGCTGGGCACTGAGAGAGCCTTGACGTCAGTCAGAGCTTTGTGTCTGCGACTGATCTGTTGCCAGTTCCCCTGGTGAATCTTCCTCCCGCTACATTCCCTGGCACATCCATCACGCAGGTCTGGCATTCCCACACCTGCTTATCCAGGGACTCTTAAACTGTGCCTGTGAGCTCAGGGTGGCGTGTGTGTGTGTGTGACCCTCCCGTCCCCCTGACCTCTGCCGCCCCTCCCAACCCCCCTGCGATCCCGAGCCTGTCTGTCTGACAGGGGCTCAGGGTCTGATTAACAGCCAGGGACAATTTGGGATCTATCTGTGCGTGCGTGTGCACGCGTGTCTGTGACTGCACTGCCCCATATCTGAAGGACAAGACTCACTCTTTCCATTAACCCTTCACGTTCCCTCTCCCAATCATTCAGCAGTGGGCAATTCGACTAAGTGGGGCGTCACTGGAGATCCCCCCTTTTTTTGTTTTATTCATTCCTGGGACACGGGCATCGCTGGCTGGGCCAGCATTTATTGCCCATCCCTAGTTGCCCTTGTCAACCACATGGCTGTGGCTCTGGAGTCACATGTAGGCCAGACCGGGTAAGGACGGCAGATTTCCTTCCCTGAAGGCACCAGATGGGTTTTTCCGACAATGGGTCATCAGTAGATTCTTAATTCCAGATATTTTTTATTGAATTCAGATTCCACCGCCTGCCGTGGCGGGATTCGAACCCGGGTCCCCAGAACATTCGCTGCGTTTCTGGATTAAAAGCCTTAGTGATAATATCACGAGGCCATCATCTCCCCCCTTGCCATTCCGGTGTTCCCAACCCCCTCCCGGACTGCCTCCTGTTTCAACGGGGAGCGAGGGAGAGTGGGTCGGAAAATCGTACCCAACCTTTCTAGGGGGAAGGAGAAGAATGAGGGGTGGGGGAGGGGCGGGGAGCGTCCTGGGACAGGAAACTAGGGTTCCGAGGTTGGCCTCACTTCTGCCGAGATTGGTCGGTGACTTTGGTGCTGCCTATCCAGCCAGGCGTGGCGCTGAATCTCAGAATGTAGGGTGCCCGCGGAGGGTCCATCCTTCTCCCTGCACCACGGGGCATCCGAGGATTTGGGCCTCATTCGACCCAATGGATGATTCTCACTTTTCTCCCCAAACCGGTTTCTAAAAGGCTTTTGACGTTCCCAAGCCCAACCTTGACCCACGGGTACACAACCCACCCAGAGCGGGGTCAGGGGTCAAGAGGGCTGTCCGCCATTTTTAAAACTGCTAAGTTACCTTTTCACGTGGCGTATCCGTGAACGGGAGCCCCCGGGGGCCTCGCTTTAACCCTTTAGAGGGTTCAAAATACATCAATCAACCGCACGGAATGTTCCGGAATGTTCTCAGTCCTCAAGGGTGAATCGTTTTCCATGATTAAAGCCTTTATGACACTCTGTTTGCGTGAGTCACGGGTGGCACTGAGTGGCCAGGCCCCAGGGTGGTGGAGTTCTTAATTCTAGATATTTTTTATTGAAGTCAAATTCCACCATCTGCCGTGGCGGGATTCGAACCCGGGTCCCCGGAACATTCGCTGTGTTTCTGGATTAATAGTCTTAACGATAATGCCACGAGGCCGTCACTGCCCCCCCAGCCACTCCGAGGTCCCCCACCGCCCTCCCGGACTGCCGCCTGTTTCAACGGGGAGCGAGGGAGAGTGGGTCGGAAAACTCCTCCCATACCCAGGACCCCTCAGCACTGATCCACAGCACGGCGCTCCCTCAGCACTGACCCTCCCACAGTGCGGCGCTCCCTCAGCACTGACCCTCCCACAGTGCGGCGCTCCCTCAGCACTGACCCTCCCACAGTGCGGCGCTCCCTCAGCACTGACCCTCCCACAGTGCGGCACTCCCTCAGCACTGACCCTCCCGCAGTGCGGCGCTCCCTCAGCACTGACCCTCCCGCAGTGCGGCGCTCCCTCAGCACTGACCCTCCCGCAGTGCGGCGCTCCCTCAGCACTGACCCTCCCACAGTGCGGCGCTCCCTCAGCACTGACCCTCCCACAGTGCGGCGCTCCCTCAGCACTGACCCTCCCACTGTGCGGCGCTCCCTCAGCACTGACCCTCCCACAGTGCGGCGCTCCCTCAGCACTGACCCTCCCACAGTGCGGCGCTCCCTCAGCACTGACCCACAGTGCGGCGCTCCCTCAGCACTGACCCTCCCACAGTGCGGCGCTCCCTCAGCACTGACCCTCCCACAGTGCGGCGCTCCCTCAGCACTGACCCTCCCACAGTGCGGCGCTCCCTGTGAGTGTGCTTTGGGGGATATAATTTGGCGAGTGGTTTGGTGAGTTGACGGTGTGTTCCGGTGTACGTTTCAGAACTCTTACACACGGGGACGGCGCGACCTCTGAACTTCATGTTGAACACCAGTGACTTCCGAATTCTGCTGATGGATCAGGACCAGGATCGGATGTACGTCGGGACCCGGGAATATGTCGTCGCTCTGGACATGCACAACATTAACAAGGAACCCCTCATTGTGAGTCACAATGGCGTCACGTGACAGAGTGGGGCCCTTCAGCCCATCGTGTGTTGGTGCTAGCTCTCTGAGTCAACATCTCTCCCAGTCCCACTCCCTCCCCCACCTTCTCCCTGTGACTCCGCCCACTCTTCCTGTTCCCAATCCCATTCCCTTTCCGATTGGCCCTGCCTCCACCACGCTCTGTGACAGCCCCTTCCCCATCCTAACCACTCGCCGGTGAAACTCGTTTCTCCTCGTGTTTCCCTCGCTTCCCTCTCCAATCGCCTCCAATCCGTGTCCCCCTCCGGTTCCCCACCCTCCCACCAATGGGAACAGTCCCTCTCCCTCTCGACTCTGTCCCAGAGACTCCCCCCCCTTGTGATTCTGAATCCCTCGATCAAATCTCCCCTCAACCTTCTCTCCTCCGAGGAGAACATCCCAAATCTCCCCAATCCATCCTCGAAACTGGAACCCCCTCATCCCTGGAATCATTCCCAGCAGGCTTTCACACTCTCTTTGTCTGTCTGTCTGTCTGTCTCTCTCTCTTCTCTCTCTCTCCCTCTGTGTCTCTCTCTGACTGTCTCTGTCTCTGTCTCTGCCTCTGTCTGTCGCCCCCCTCTCTCTTCTCTCTCCCTCGCTCTGCCTTTCTGTCTCTCTCCCCAACGATTTCCCATCAGTGAAACTCCAACTGACCCTCCCACAGTGCGGCGCTCCCTCAGCACTGACCCTCCCACACTGCGGCGCTCCCTCAGCACTGACCCTCCCACAGTGCGGCGCTCCCTCAGCACTGACCCTCCCACACTGCGGCGCTCCCTCAGCACTGACCCTCCCACAGTGCGGCGCTCCCTCAGCACTGACCCTCCCACACTGCGGCGCTCCCTCAGCACTGACCCTCCCACAGTGCGGCGCTCCCTCAGCACTGACCCTCCCACAGTGCGGCGCTCCCACAGCACCGACCCCCCCACAGTGCGGCGCTCCCTCAGCACTGACCCTCCCACAGTGCGGCGCTCCCTCAGCACTGACCCTCCCACAGTGCGGCGCTCCCTCAGCACTGACCCTCCCACAGTGCGGCGCTCCCTCAGCACTGACCCTCCCACAGTGCGGCGGGCCCTCAGCACTGACCCTCCCACAGTGCGGCGCTCCCTCAGCACTGACCCTCCCACAGTGCGGCGCTCCCTCAGCACTGACCCTCCCACAGTGCGGCGCCCCCTCAGCACTGACCCTCCCACAGTGCGGCGCTCCCTCAGTGCTGAGTTTTAAAGGTGCTGACGCAGTAATGATGGGCTGAATGGCCTCCTCTGGTGTTTTGTGAGTCTGTTCTGGGATTTGAAACTCTGTCTGTAGAACCATGCTGAACTTTTCCTTTAATTTGACAGATTCACTGGCCAGCCTCGGACCTGCGCCAAGCTGAGTGCCGATTGGCTGGGAAAGGGCATGATGTAAGTGATGTGTTTGGAGTTCCCCTCACCCCCTCCATTCCTCCCCTCTTGCTCACTCGCTGTGTTACCCTCCCGAGTATCAGCCCCCTTCCAACTCCAAACCACAGTTTGGCAATGAGGAGAACAGGAACAGGAGGAGGCCATTCAGCGCCTCTCTCTCTCTCTCAAGCCGGTTACACAGGAACAGAGGGAGGCCATTCAGCCCCTCTCTCTCCAGCCTGTTACACAGGAACAGGAGAAGGCCATTCAGCCCCTCTCTCTCCAGCCTGTTACACAGGAACAGGAGGAGGCCATTCAACCCCTCTCTGTCCCTCGAGCCTGTTACATCGGAACAGGAGGAGGCCATTCAGCCCCACTCTCTCTCCAGCCTGTTACATAGGAACAGGAGGAGGCCATTCAGCCCCTCTCTGTCCCTCGAGCCTGTTACATAGGAACAGGAGGAGGCCATTCAGCCCCTCTCTCTCTCTCTCCAGCCTGTTAAACAGGAACAGGAGGAGGCCATTCAGCCCCTCTCTGTCCCTCGAGCCTGTTACATAGGAACAGGAGGAGGCCATTCAGCCTCTCTCTCTCTCTCCAGCCTGTTAAACAGGAACAGGAGGAGGCCATTCAGCCCCTCTCTCTCTCTCCAGCCTGTTATACAGGAACAGGAGGAGGCCATTCAGCCCCTCTCTCTCCAGCCTGTTACACAGGAACAGGAGGAGGCCATTCAGCCTTGGCCACATCTCTGTCTATGTATCCACCCTACGCTCTCCACCTCACCCCTCATAGAATGGTCCAGTGCAAAGAAGCCCCTTCGGCCCATTGAGTCTGTACCGACAAGAAGTCCCACTCCGCCTCCACGAATCCCATTTTGTGCTGTGTCCTTGAATGTCTGGATATTTCGAGTGCAAACCTGAATATTTTTTGAGGGTTGTTAGGCTTCCGGCCTCCCAGGCAGTGCTTCCCAGATTCCCACCACCCTCTGAGTGAACAAGGTTTCTCTCAAATTCCCTCTGAATCTCCTGCCCTTCATTCCTGACCCCTCAACCCAGGGGAACAGCTGCTCCCGACACACCCTGTCCGTGTCCCTCATAATCTTAACACCTCGATCAGGTCGCCCCTCAGTCTTCTCTGCTCCAACAAGAACAACCCAAGCCTCCCTTCATAACTTAAATGTTCCACCCCAGGCAGCATCCTGGTGAATCTCCTCTGCACTCCCTCCATTGCAATCACATCCTCCCTATAATGTGGCGACCAGAACTGCACACAGTACAAAGAACAAAGAAAATTACAGCACAGGAACAGGCCCTTCAGCCCTCCAAGCCTGCACCGACCATGCTGCCCGACTGAACTAAAACCCCCTACCCTTCCGGGGACCGTATCCCTCTATTCCCATCCTATTCATATATTTGTCCAGACGCCCCTTAAAACTCACTACCGTATCCGCTTCCACTACCTCCCCCGGCAACGAGTTCCAGGCACCCACCACTCTCTCTGTAAAAAATCTGCCTCGTACATCTCCTTTAAACCTTCCCATTCGCACCTTAAACCTGTGCCCCCTAGTAATTGACTCTTCCACCCTGGGGAAAAAGCTCCTGACTATCCACTCTGTCCATGCCCCTCATAATCTTGTAGACTGCTATCAGGTCTCCCCTCAACCTCCGTCGCTCCAGTGAGAACAAACCAGGTTTCCCCAATTTCTCCTCATAGTTAATGCCCTCCATACCAGGCAACATCCTGGTAAAGGATGTGAGGTCATGCCTCACAAACTTGGTTGAGTTTTTTGAGGAGGTGACAAAAACGATTGACGAGGGAAGGGCCGTGGATGTCGTCTATATGGATTTTAGTAAAGCGTTTGACAAGGTCCCTCAGGGCAGGCTGGTGCAAAAGGTTAAATCTCACGGGATAAAAGGTGAGCTCGCTCGGTGGGTGGAGAACTGGCTTAGCCATAGAAGTCAGAGGGGAGCAGTGGAGGGGTCTTTTTCCAGTTGGAGGTCTGTGACTAGTGGTGTTCCGCAGGGCTCTGTACTGGGACCTCTGCTGTTTGTGATATATATAAATGATTTGGAGGAAGATGTAGCTGGTCTGATCAGTAAATTTGCGGACGACACGAAGATTGCTGGAGTTGCGGATAGTGATGAACATTGTCAGAGAATACAGCAGGATATAGATAGGCTGGAACATTGGGCGGAGAAATGGCAGATGGAATTTAATCCAGATAAATGCGAAGTGATGCATTTCGGTAGATCTAATGTAAGGGGGAGCTATACAATAAATGGCAGAACCATCAGGAGTATAGACACACAGAGGGACCTGGGTGTACAAGTCCACAGATCCTTAAAGGTGGCAGCACAGGTGGAGAGGGTGGTGAAGAAGGCATATGGCATGCTTGCCTTTATTGGACGGGGCATAGAATATAAAAGTTGGGGTCTGATGTTGCAGCTGTATAGAACGTTGGTTCAGCCACATTTGGAATACTGCGTCCAGTTCTGGTCGCCGCACTACCAGAAGGATGTGGAGGTTTTGGAGAGAGTACAGAGAAGGTTTACCAGGATGTTGCCTGGTATGGAGGGGCTTGGTTATGAGGAGAGATTGGGTAAACTGGGGTTGTTCTCCCTGGAAAGATGGAGGATGAGGGGCGACCTAAAAGAGGTGTACAAAATTATGAAGGGCATAGATAGGGTGAACAGTGGGAAGCTTTTTCCCAGGTCGGTGGTGACGAACACAAGGGGTCACGGGTTCAAAGTGAGGGGGGCAAGGTTCAACACAGATGTCAGGGGGACGTATTTTACACAGAGGGTGGTGGGGGCCTGGAATGCACTGCCAAGCAAGGTGATTGAGGTGGACACACTGGGTTCGTTTAAGACTTATCTCGATAGCCACATGAACAGACTGGGAATAGAGGGATACAAACGAATGGTCTAGTTGGGCACATGAGCGGCGCGGGCTTGGAGGGCCGAAGGGCCTGTTCCTGTGCTGTATTGTTCTTTGTTCTTAAATCTTTTCTGTACCCTCTCCAAAGCCTCCACATCCTCCTGGTAGTGTGGCGACCAGAATTGAACACTATATTCCAAATGCGGCCTAACTAAGGTTCTATAAAGCTGCAACATGACTTGCCAATTTTTAAACTCAATGCCCTGGCCGATGAAGGCAAGCATGCCGTATGCCTTCTTGACTACCTTCTCCACCTGCATTGCCACTTTCAGTGACCTGTGTACCTGTACACCCAGATCCCTCTGCCTATCAATACTCTTAAGGGTTCTGCCATTTACTATATATTTCCTATCTGTATTAGACCTTCCAAAATGCATTACCTCACATTGTCCGGATTAAACTCCATCTGCCATCTCTCCGCCCAAGTTTCCAACCGACCTATCCCCTTATCCCTTTTTTTTGGAAATATATCTATTTCCTTCTTGAAACCTTTCAAGAAGACCATAAGACATAGGAGCAGAATGAGGCCGCTCGGCCCATCGAGTCTGCTCCGCCATTCAATCATGGCTGATATTTTCCTCATCCCCATTCTCCTACCTTTTCCCCATAACCCCCGATCCCCTTATTAATCAAGAACCTATCTATCTCTGTCTTAAAGACACTCAATGACCCGGCCTCCACAGCCTTCTGCGGCAAAGAGTTCCACAGATTCACCACTCTCTGGCTGAAGAAATTCCTCCTCATCTCTGTTTTAAAGGATCGTCCCTTTAGCCTGAGGTTGTGCCCTCTGGTTCTAGTTTTTCCTACTATTGGAAACATCCTCTCCACATCCACTCTATCCAGGCCTCTCAGTATCCTGTAAGTTTCAATAAGATCCCCCCTCATCCTTCTAAACTCCCAACGAGTACAGACCCAGAGTCCTCAACCCGTTCCTCATACGACAAGCTCTTCATTCCAGGGATCATTCTTGTGAACCTCCTCTGGACCCTTTCCAAGGCCGGCACATCCTTCCTTAGATACGGGGCCCAAAACTGCTCACAATACTCCAAATGGGGTCTGACCAGAGCCTTATACAGCCTCAGAAGTACATCCCTGCTCTTGTATTTTAATGATTCAGAATCCACCGCGCTTTGGGGCAGCGAGATCCGCAAATTCACCACCCTCTGCGAGAAGTAGTTCCTCCTCATCTCAGTTTTAAATCTACCGCCTCTCAACCTATCCCTGTGACCTCTTGTCCCAGATTGCCCCATAAGGGGAAACATTTAGTCTGCATTTACCTTCTTAATCCCTTTTAATATTTTATATCCCTCGATCAGATCCCCTCTCGTCCTCCGAAACTCCAGCGAGTACAAACCCAAACTGTTTAATCTCTCCTCATACGTCAACCCTTTCATCCCCGGAATCAGTCTGGGGAACCTCCTCTGAACCGCCTCCAACACCACCCCACCCTTCCTCAAATAAGGGGACCAAAACGGGACCCAATGCTCCAGGTGTGGTCTCGCCAACACCCTGTACAATTACAGCAACACTTCTCTACTTTTATATCCCAGTCCCATTGCAATAAATACCAACATCCCATTGGCCGTTATTATGACCTGCTGCACCTGTGTACCGACTTTCTGCGATTCATGAACACAGACGCCCAGATCCCTCTGCCCGGACACAAGTGAAATCTGCTTCCCATTCAGATCATTTGCCCTTGCTGTTTTTTTCTGCCAAGATGGATAAACCTCTCACTTAACCATCCGGTTCACCCGCTCTGCAGCCGTCAGGGATCTGTGGATAAGGAGCCCAAACTCCCTCTGTTCCTCTCAGCTTCCCAGTGTGCTACCGTTCATTAAATACTTCCTCATCTTGTTTCGTCTCCCATCGGGTTAAATACCGTCTGCCGCCGCTCTGCCCATCTGACTGACCCACCTATACCTTGCTGCAACCTCCTCCACGATGAACCACGCTGCCAATCTCACACACCTGACTAACAATCCTTCTCACCTTTTCACCTGTAACTCCCAGGGTGAGTGCGCCAATTACATCCGGCTGATTGAGCGCTGGAACCGGACCCACCTCTTTGCCTGCGGCACGGGCGCCTTCAACCCCACCTGCGCCTACATTCACCGCGGGTGGCGCTCCGAGGTAGGTACTCGGGAGGGTGGGGGGGGGGGGGGGGGCAAGGGGGAGGAGGTTCCGTGACTCGTGGGGGTACCTCTGGTGTAACGATGCTCTCTGTATGTTCGCCGTGTCCTCTCTCCCTCCCGCCCACTGATCATGGCGCGCGAGAGATTCCGGCCGCGGGAAGGGCAAGCGGGACATTCGACTGCGGGGGGCATCACGGGGATCTGAGTGTGACATGTTTACATAGGGAGCGCCCATTATATATTCCTCCAGGTGATTGAATTTTCCCCGTTTGTTCACTCACGGGGTGGGTGGGTGGTGGGGGTGGGGGGCAGTGGGGGGGGGGGCAGCATCGTTTAGCCTGGTCTATGTTTGTCCCCCATCTGTATAGGAGGATGTAATTGCCCTGGAGGGGGTGCTGAGGAGATTCACCAGGCTGCCGTCTGGGATGGATTGTCTCAGCTATGAAGAGGGGCTGGTTAGACTGGAGTTGTTCCCCTTGGACTGGAGAAGGCTGAGGGGGGACCTGATCGAGGTGAATAAAATTCTGAGGGGCAAAGATAGAGTGGATATGAAGATATTTTGTGGCACGGTGGCACAGTGGGTTAACACTGCTGCCTCACAGCGCCAGGGACCCGGGTTCGATTCCCGGCTTGGGTCACTGTCTGTGTGGAGTCTGCACATTCTTCCCCCGTGTCGGTGTGGGTTTCCTCCGGGTGCTCCAGTTTCCTCCCACTGTCCCAAGATGTGCGGGTTAGGTGGATTGGCCATGCTAAATTGTCCCTTAGTGTCCAAAGATGTGCAGGTTAGGTGGATTGGCCATGCTAAATTGCCCCTTAGTGTCCAAAGATGTATGGGTTAGGGGGATTGGCCATGCTAAATTGTCCCTTAGTGTCCAAAGATGTGCCGGTTAGGTGGATTGGCCGTGCTAAATTGTCCCTTAGTGTCCAAAGATGTGTGGGTTAGGGGGATTGGCCATGCTAAATTGTCCCTTAGTGTCCAAAGATGTGCCGGTTAGGGTGGATTGGCCATGCTAAATTGCCTCTTAGTGTCCAAAGATGTGCAGGTTAGGTGGATTGGCCATGCTAAATTGTCCCTTGGTGTCCAAAGATGTGCAGGTTAGGTGGATTAACAGGGTAAATACTTGAGGGTTTCAGTGAGTAGATCTGGATGGGATTACCCTTTAGTGTCAAGGAGATTATGTGGGAGGGATAGGGCCTGGGTGGGATTGTGGTCGGTGCAGATCGATGGGCCGAATGGCCTCTTTCTGCACTGTAGGGATTCTAAGATATTGGGGGTATTTGAGGAGAAACCTTTTTCACCCGGGGGGGGGGGGGGTGGGAGTCTGGAACCCGCTGCCTGGGAGGGTGGGAGAGGCGGGACCCTCACAACATTGAGATGAGCTCGAAACGCCACGGCGTACACGGCTGCGGAGCGAGCGCCGGAGAATGGGATAGGAATAGATCGATGCTTGATGGCCGGCACAGGCTCGATGGGCCGAAGGGCCTCTCTCCTTGTTGTAAAAGTCCCACGACTCGAATGGCTGACGAATCGGACGCAGCGCTCGCAACCAAAACTGACAAATTGCTCGAACCTGGATCCAATCCAGGGAGAACGAGGAGACGCGCGGTTCTCGGAGGCCGGGGGGGGGGGCGCGCGAGGAGAAGCATCGAGGTTCCCCGGAGATGAGAGGTAGCCCGCACTCGTCAAAGCCGGAGGGACAGGAGAACGAGAAAGGCCGGGAAAACCGGGCAGAATTGGGGAAGAGGCGGAAAGGAAGGTCAAGATAAGTGGGAAAGTGAATCGTGTGGAGGGCGTAGAAGGTCTGCAGAGAGATTTGGACAGGCTGAGTGAGTGGGCGAGGATCTGGCAGATGGAGCATAACGTTAACAAATGCGAGGTTCTTCACTTTGGAAGAAATATAGCAAATTGGATTATTATCTAAATGGAAAGAAATTAAAACATGCTACTGTGCAGAGGGACCTGGGGGTCCTTGTGCATGAGACGCAAAAACCCAGTCTGCAGGTGCAACAGGTGATCAAGAAGGAAAATGGGACGTTGGCCTATATCGCAAGGGGGATAGAATATAAAAGCAGAGATGTCTTGCTGCATCTGTACAGGGCATTGGTGAGGCCGCAGCTGGAATACTGTGTGCCGTATTGGCCCCCTTATTTGCGGAAGGATATATTGGCATTGGAGGGAGTGCAGAGAAGGTTCACCAGGTTGATACCAGAGATGAGGGGTGTTGATTATGAGGAGAGACTGAGCAGATTGCGTTTGTACTCGTTGGAATTTAGAAGGCTGAGGGGTGATCTTATAGAGACCTATAAGATAATGAAGGGGCTGGATAGGGTAGAGATGGAGAGATTCTTTCCACTTAGAAAGGAAGCTAGAACTAGAGGGCACAGCCTCAAAATAAAGGGGGGTCAGTTTAGGACAGAGTTGAGGAGGAACTTCTTCTCTCAGAGGGTGGTGAATCTCTGGAATTCTCTGCCCACTGAAGTGGTGGTGGCTACCTCGCTGAATATGTTTAAGTCACGGATGGATGGATTCCTGATCGGTAAGGGAATTAAGGGTTATGGGGAGCAGGCGGGTAAGTGGAACTGATCCACTTCAGATCAGCCATGATCTTATTGAATGGCGGGGCAGGCTCGAGGGGCTGGATGGCCTACTCCTGCTCCTATTTCTTCTGTTCTTATGTCTGTCGGGAAGTCAACAGCCAGGAAGAACATGGCGGACCCCGCGATGGGGGAGGTGCACCCTGGGAGGGGGCGGAGGATCCCGCTGACATGAATGGCTATGAAGTTCCGGAATGTTCCACGTGACAAGGAGACCGCGAGCGCCTGTGACAATCTCGTTCAGTGGTCATTCCAGCCGCTCTGTCCACTGACCCCATCACTCCAGTTAGTGTGACCCCACCTGATGCCCTGATGACCCCATGACCTGTGACCTGCGCTAACCTGGTGATTTTCCCCTCTTTTCCCACCCCAGGATTACATTTTCCGTCTTGTTCCGGGCTGGTTTATCTCCGGGAAGGGAAAGTGTCCGTACGATCCCAAAGAGGAAAGCATGGCCGCCATTGTCGGTGAGTAACCTTCAATCTCCTCCCCCGTCTTTGCTCGTGGGGGTGGGAGGTCACACACTGCAGAGCCGATGGAGCGCCGCACTGTGGGAGGGTCAGTGCTGAGGGAGCGCCGCACTGTGGGAGGGTCAGTGCTGAGGGAGCGCCGCACTGTGGGAGGGTCAGTGCTGAGGGAGCGCCGCACTGTGGGAGGGTCAGTGCTGAGGGAGCGCCGCACTGTGGGAGGGTCAGTGCTGAGGGAGCGCCGCACTGTGGGAGGGTCAGTGCTGAGGGAGCGCCGCACTGTGGGAGGGTCAGTGCTGAGGGAGTGCCGCACTGTGGGAGGGTCAGTGTTGAGGGAGCGCCGCACTGTAGGAGGGTCAGTATTGAGGGAGCGCCGCACTGTGGGAGGGTCAGTGCTGAGGGAGCGCCGCACTGTGGGAGGGTCAGTGCTGAGGGAGCGCCGCACTGTGGGAGGGTCAGTGCTGAGGGAGCGCCGCACTGTGGGAGGGTCAGTGCTGAGGGAGCGCCGCACTGTGGGAGGGTCGGTGCTGAGGGTGCGCCGCACTGTGGGAGGGTCAGTGCTGAGGGAGCGCCGCACTGTGGGAGGGTCAGTGCTGAGGGAGCGCCGCACTGTGGGAGGGTCAGTGCTGAGGGAGCGCCGCACTGTGTGAGGGTCAGTGCTGAGGGAGCGCCGCACTGTGGGAGGGTCAGTGCTGAGGGAGCGCCGCACTGTGGGAGGGTCAGTGCTGAGGGAGCATCAGACTGTGGGAGGGTCAGTGCTGAGGGAGCATCAGACTGTGGGAGGGTCAGTGCTGAGGGAGCGCCGCACTGTGGGAGGGTCAGTGCTGAGGGAGTGCCGCACTGTGGGAGGGTCAGTGCTGAGGGAGCGCCGCACTGTGGGAGGGTCAGTGCTGAGGGAGCGCCACACTGTGGGAGGGTCAGTGCTGAGGGAGCGCCGCAATGTGGGAGGGTCAGTGCTAAGGGAGCGCCGCACTGTGGGAGGGTCAGTGCTGAGGGAGCGCCACACTGTGGGAGGGTCAGTGCTGAGGGAGCGCCGCACTGTGGGAGGGTCAGTGCTGAGGGAGCGCCACACTGTGGGAGGGTCAGTGCTGAGGGAGCATCAGACTGTCGGAGGGTCAGTGCTGAGGGAGCGCCGCACTGTGGGAGGGTCAGTGCTGAGGGAGCGCCACACTGTGGGAGGGTCAGTGCTGAGGGAGCATCAGACTGTGGGTGGGTCAGTGCCGAGGGAGCTCCGCACTGTGGGAGGGTCAGTGCCGAGGGAGCGCCGCACTGTGGGAGGGTCAGTGCTGAGGGAGCGCCGCACTGTGGGAGGGTCAGTGCCGAGGGAGCGCCACACTGTGGGAGGGTCAGTGCTGAGGGAGCGCCGCACTGTGGGAGGGTCAGTGCTGAGGGAGCGCCACACTGTGGGAGGGTCAGTGCTGAGGGAGCATCAGACTGTCGGAGGGTCAGTGCTGAGGGAGCGCCGCACTGTGGGAGGGTCAGTGCTGAGGGAGCGCCACACTGTGGGAGGGTCAGTGCTGAGGGAGCATCAGACTGTGGGTGGGTCAGTGCCGAGGGAGCTCCGCACTGTGGGAGGGTCAGTGCCGAGGGAGCGCCGCACTGTGGGAGGGTCAGTGCTGAGGGAGCGCCGCACTGTGGGAGGGTCAGTGCCGAGGGAGCGCCGCACTGTGGGAGGGTCAGTGCTGAAGGAGCGCCGCACTGTGGGAGGGTCAGTGCTGAGGGAGCTCCGCACTGTGGGAGGGTCAGTGCTGAGGGAGCTCTGCACTGTGGGAGGGTCAGTGCTGAGGGAGCTCCGCACTGTGGGAGGGTCAGTGCTGAGGGAGTGCCGCACTGTCGGAGGGTCAGTGCTGAGGGAGTGCCGCACTGTGGGAGGGTCAGTGCTGAGGGAGCGCCGCACTGTGGGAGGGTCAGTGCTGAGGGAGCGCCGCACTGTGGGAGGGTCAGTGCTGAGGGAGCGCCGCACTGTGGGAGGGTCAGTGCTGAGGGAGCGCCGCACTGTGGGAGGGTCAGTGCTGAAGGAGCGCCGCACTGTGGGAGGGTCAGTGCTGAGGGAGCGCCGCACTGTTGGAGGGTCAGTGCTGAAGGAGCGCCACACTGTGGGAGGGTCAGTGCCGAGGGAGCGCCACACTGTGGGAGGGTCAGTGCTGAGGGAGCGCCGCACTATGGGAGGGTCAGTGCTGGGGGAGTGCCGCACTGTGGGAGGGTCAGTGTTGAGGGAGCGCCGCACTGTGGGAGGGTCAGTGCCGAGGGAGCGCCACACTGTGGGAGGGTCAGTGCTGAGGGAGCGCCGCACTGTGGGAGGGTCAGTGCTGAGGGAGCACCGCACTGTGGGAGGGTCAGTGCTGACGGAGCGCCGCACTGTGGGAGGGTCAGTGCTGAGGGAGCGCCACACTGTGGGAGGGTCAGTGCCGAGGGAGCGCCACACTGTGGGAGGGTCAGTGCTGAGGGAGCGCCGCACTGTGGGAGGGTCAGCGCTGAGGGAGCGCCGCACTGTGGGAGGGTCAGTGCTGAGGGAGAACCGCACTGTGGGAGGGTCAGTGCTGAGGGAGCGCCGCACTGTGGGAGGGTCAGTGCTGAGGGAGCGCTGCACTGTGGGAGGGTCAGTGCTGAGGGAGCGCCGCACTGTGGGAGGGTCAGTGTTGAGGGAGCGCCGCACTGTGGGAGGGTCAGTGCTGAGGGAGCGCCGCACTGTGGGAGGGTCAGTGTTGAGGGAGCGCCGCACTGTGGGAGGGTCAGTGCTGAGGGAGCGCCGCACTGTGGGAGGGTCAGTGTTGAGGGAGCGCCGCACTGTGGGAGGGTCAGTGCTGAGGGAGCGCCACACTGTTGGAGGGTCAGTGCTGATGGAGCGCCACACTGTGGGAGGGTCAGTGCCGAGGGAGCGCCACACTGTGGGAGGGTCAGTGCTGAGGGAGCGCCGCACTATGGGAGGGTCAGTGCTGGGGGAGTGCCGCACTGTGGGAGGGTCAGTGTTGAGGGAGCGCCGCACTGTGGGAGGGTCAGTGCCGAGGGAGCGCCACACTGTGGGAGGGTCAGTGCTGAGGGAGCGCCGCACTGTGGGAGGGTCAGTGCTGAGGGAGCACCGCACTGTGGGAGGGTCAGTGCTGACGGAGCGCCGCACTGTGGGAGGGTCAGTGCTGAGGGAGCGCCACACTGTGGGAGGGTCAGTGCCGAGGGAGCGCCACACTGTGGGAGGGTCAGTGCTGAGGGAGCGCCGCACTGTGGGAGGGTCAGCGCTGAGGGAGCGCCGCACTGTGGGAGGGTCAGTGCTGAGGGAGAACCGCACTGTGGGAGGGTCAGTGCTGAGGGAGCGCCGCACTGTGGGAGGGACAGTGCTGAGGGAGCGCTGCACTGTGGGAGGGTCAGTGCTGAGGGAGCGCCGCACTGTGGGAGGGTCAGTGTTGAGGGAGCGCCGCACTGTGGGAGGGTCAGTGCTGAGGGAGCGCCGCACTGTGGGAGGGTCAGTGTTGAGGGAGCGCCGCACTGTGGGAGGGTCAGTGCTGAGGGAGCGCCGCACTGTGGGAGGGTCAGTGTTGAGGGAGCGCCGCACTGTGGGAGGGTCAGTGCTGAGGGAGCGCCGCACTGTGGGAGGGTCAGTGTTGAGGGAGCGCTGCACTGTGGGAGGGTCAGTGCTGAGGGAGCGCCGCACTGTGGGAGGTTCAGTGCTGAGGGAGCGCCGCACTGTGGGAGGGTCAGTGCTGAGGGAGCGCCGCACTGTGGGAGGGTCAGTGCTGAGGGAGCGCCGCACTGTGGGAGGGTCAGTGCTGAGGGAGCGCCACACAGCATGCAAATGCTGTGAAATGTCTTCCAGACCCGCCCTCGTCAGTTGTAATGATGATTTAGTGTTTGGAGACGTTTTAAAACCTCAACTCCTTCCTCCCACTCCCCACCTTCTGGAACCTTCCGCAGATGGAAACCTGTACGCCGGAGTGCACATTGATTTCATGGGCATGGATGCAGCGTTGTTCCGGAGTTTGGGAAAGAGACCAGCGATCCGTACGGAACAATACGATTCACGCTGGTTCAATGGTAAGAAAAGGCACAGCAAGATCCCAGATAAAAATCTGGGGAAACTCATACACTGGACACATCAGCCAGGATTCAGCGCTGAGGGAGCGCCGCACTGTGGGAGGGTCAGTGCTGAGGGAGCGCCGCACTGTGGGAGGGTCAGTGCTGAGGGAGCGCCGCACTGTGGGAGGGTCAGTGCTGAGGGAGCGCCGCACTGTGGGAGGGTCAGTGCTGAGGGAGCGCCGCACTGTGTGAGGGTCAGTGCTGAGGGAGCGCCGCACTGTGGGAGGGTCAGTGCTGAGGGAGCGCCGCACTGTGGGAGGGTCAGTGCTGAGGGAGCGCCGCACTGTGGGAGGGTCAGTGCTGAGGGAGCGCCGCGCTGTGGGAGGATCAAAGCTGAGGGAGCGCCGCACTGTGGGTGGGTCAGTGCTGAGGGAGCGCCGCGCTGTGGGAGGATCAAAGCTGAGGGAGCGCCGCACTGTGGGAGGGTCAGTGCTGAGGGAGAGTCAGTGCTGAGGGAGCGCCGCGCTGTGGGAGGATCAAAGCTGAGGGAGCGCCGCACTGTGGGAGGGTCAGTGCTGAGGGAGAGTCAGTGCTGAGGGAGCGCCGCACTGTGGGAGGGTCAGTGCTGAGGGAGCGCCGCACTGTGGGAGGGTCAGTGCTGAGGGAGCGCCGCACTGTGGGAGGGTAGTGCTGAGGGAGCACCGCACTGTGGGGGGGTCAGTGCTGAGGGAGCGCCGCACTGTGGGAGGGTCAGTGCTGAGGGAGCGCCGCACTGTGGGAGGGTCAGTGCTGAGGGAGCGCCGCACTGTGGGAGGGTCAGTGCTGAGGGAGCGCCGCACTGTGGGAGGGTCAGTGCTGAGGGAGCGCCGCACTGTGGGAGGGTCAGTGCTGAGGGAGCACCGCACTGTGGGAGGGTCAGTGCTGAGGGAGCGCCGCACTGTGGGAGGGTCAGTGCTGAGGGAGCGCCGCACTGTGGGAGGGTCAGTGCTGAGGGAGCGCCGCACTGTGGGTGGGTCAGTGCTGAGGGAGAGTCAGTGCTGAGGGAGCGCCGCGCTGTGGGAGGATCAAAGCTGAGGGAGCGCCGCACTGTGGGAGGGTCAGTGCTGAGGGAGAGTCAGTGCTGAGGGAGCGCCGCGCTGTGGGAGGATCAAAGCTGAGGGAGCGCCGCACTGTGGGAGCGTCAGTGCTGAGGGAGAGTCAGTGCTGAGGGAGCGCCGCACTGTGGGAGGGTCAGTGCTGAGGGAGCGCCGCACTGTGGGAGGGTCAGTGCTGAGGGAGCGCCGCACTGTGGGAGCGTCAGTGCTGAGGGAGCACCGCACTGTGGGGGGGTCAGTGCTGAGGGAGCGCCGCACTGTGGGAGGGTCAGTGCTGAGGGAGCGCCGCACTGTGGGAGGGTCAGTGCTGAGGGAGCGCCGCACTGTGGGAGGGTCAGTGCTGAGGGAGCGCCGCACTGTGGGAGGGTCAGTGCTGAGGGAGCGCCGCACTGTGGGAGGGTCAGTGCTGAGGGAGCGCCGCACTGTGGGAGGGTCAGTGCTGAGGGAGCGCCGCACTGTGGGAGGGTCAGTGCTGAGGGAGCGCCGCACTGTGGGAGGGTCAGTGCTGAGGGAGCGCTGTGGGTTTTGAATGTTTGGGTTCTGATTCAATCTCCTGATGTTCTCCAGATCCGATCTTTATCCGAGCGAGAGTGATTCCTGACTCCGCGGAACGGAGCGATGATAAACTCTATTTCTTCTTCCGGGAGAAATCCACAGAATCCGGGGGTGGACAGGTGTATTCCCGAGTCGCCCGCGTCTGCTTGGTTAGTGCCTGTGACCCCTCACCGTGAATCATCGAATCCTGTGGGGCTGGAGGAGGCCATTCAGCCCCTCTCTCTCCAGCCTGTTACACAGGAACAGGAGGAGGCCATTCAGCCCCTCTCTCTCCAGCCTGTTACACAGGAACAGGAGGAGGCCATTCAGCCCCTCTCTCTCCAGCCTGTTACACAGGAACAGGAGGAGGCCATTCAGCCCTTCTCTCTCCAGCCTGTTACACAGGAACAGGAGGAGGCCATTCAGCCCCTCTCTCTCCAGCCTGTTACACAGGAACAGGAGGAGGCCATTCAGCCCCTCTCTCTCCAGCCTGTTACACAGGACAGGAGGAGGCCATTCAGCCCCTCTCTCTCCAGCCTGTAACACAGGATAGGAGGAGGCCATTCAGCCCCTCTCTCTTGAGTCTGTTACACAGGAACAGGGGGAGGACATTCAGTCCCTCTCTCTCGAGCCTGTTATACAGGAACAGGAGGAGGCCATTTAGCCCCTCTCTCTTGAGCCTGTTACACAGGACAGGAGGAGGCCATTCTGCCCCTCTCTCTCCAGCCTGTTACACAGGACAGGAGGAGGCCATTCAGCCCCTCTCTCTTGAGTCTGTTACACAGGAACAGGGGGAGGACATTCAGCCCCTCTCTCTCGAGCCTGTTATACAGGAACAGGAGGAGGCCATTCAGCCCCTCTCTCTTGAGCCTGTTACACAGGATAGGAGGAGGCCATTCAGCCCCTCTCTTTTGAGCCTGTTACACAGGAATAGGGGGAGGACATTCAGCCCCTCTCTCTAGCCTGTTATACAGGAACAGGAGGAGGCCATTCAGCCCCTCTCTTTTGAGCCTGTTACACAGGAACAGGGGGAGGACATTCAGCCCCTCTCTTTTGAGCCTGTTACACAGGAACAGGGGGAGGACATTCAGCCCCTCTCTTTTGAGTCTGTTACACAGGAACAGGAGGAGGCCATTCAGCCCCTCTCTTTCTCTCGAGCCTGTCACACCGGAACAGGAGGGGGCCATTCAGCCCCTCTCTCTCTCTCGAGCCTGTCACACCGGAACAGGAGGGGGCGATATTTAAGGAAAGGTCTCTCGTTTACTGCTTGCTTTATTAACCCGAATCCGGATGTGCTCTTTCTCATTGACAGAACGACAGTGGGGGCAAGAGGTCTCTGGTTAACAAGTGGACAACATTCCTCAAGGCGAGATTAGTGTGCTCCGTGAGAGGGAGAGACGGAGTGGAAACGCATTTTGACCAACTGAGTGAGTGGCCATTCTCCACATAAACTGGGGGAGGGGGAGGGGAGAGGGGGTGAGGGGGAGGGGGAGGGGGAGGGGAGAGGGGGAGGGGAGAGGGGGAGGGGAGAGGGGGAGGGGAGAGGGGGAGGGGAGAGGGGGAGGGGAGAGGGGGAGGGGAGAGGGGGAGGGGAGAGGGGGAGGGGAGAGGGGGAGGGGAGAGGGGGAGGGGAGAGGGGGAGGGGAGAGGGGGAGGGGAGGAGGGGGAGGGGGAGAGGGGAGGGGGAGAGGGGAGGGGGAGAGGAGGGGGAGAGGGGAGGGGGAGGGGGAGAGGAGGGAGAGGGGGAGGGGAGGAGGGGGAGGGGGAGGGGAGAGGGGGAGGGGAGGAGGGGAGGGGAGAGGGGGAGGGGAGAGGGGGAGGGGAGAGGGGGAGGGGAGAGGGGGAGGGGAGAGGGGGAGGGGAGAGGGGGAGGGGAGAGGGGGAGGGGAGAGGGGGAGGGGAGAGGGGGAGGGGAGGAGGGGAGGGGAGAGGGGGAGGGGGAGAGGGGGAGGGGAGAGGGGGAGGGGAGAGGGGGAGGGGGAGGGGGAGAGGGGGAGGGGGAGGGGAGGGGGGAGGGGGAGGGGGAGAGGGGGGGGAGAGGGGGAGGGGGAGGGGGAGAGGGGGAGGGGGAGGGGGAGGGGGGGAGGGGAGAGGGGGAGGGGGGGAGGGGAGGGGGAGGGGGAGGGGGAGGGAGGGAGGGGGGGGAGGGGGGAGAGGTGGGGGAGGGAGTGTGTTTAGAACAAAGAGCAGTACAAGCACAGGAACAGGCCCTTCGGCCCCTCCAAACCTGCACCGACCGTGTTGCCCGAACTAAACTAAAAGAATATGCACTTACGGAGTCCCGATCCTTCCAATCCCATCCTATTCATGGATTTGTCCAGATGCCCTTTAAATGCCGCGATCGTACCTGCTCCCACCCCCTCCCCGGGCAGCGAGTTCCAGACACCCACCACCCTCTGTGTAAAAAAACTTGCCTCGCACATCTCCTCTAAACCTTATCCCTCGCACCTTAAACCTGTGCCCCCTAGTAATTGACTCTTCCACCCTGGGGGGAAAAAGCTTCTGACGATCCACTCTGTCCATGCCCCTCATAATCTTGTCGACTTCTATCAGGTCTCCCCTCAACCTCCGTCGCTCCAGTGAGAACAAACCAAGTTTCTCCAACCTCTCCTCATAGCTAATGCCCTCCATACCAGGCAACATCCTGGTAAATCTTTTCTGTCCCCTCTCCAAAGCCTCCACATCCTTCTGGTAGTGTGGCGACCAGAATTGAACACTATATTCCAAGTGCGGCCTAACTAAGGTTCTATAAAGCTGCAACATGACTTTCCAATTTTTAAACTCAATACCCCGGCCGATGAAGGCAAGCATGCCGTATGCCTTCCTGACTACCTTCTCCACCTGCATTGCCACTTTCAGTGATCGGTGGACATGTACACCCAGATCCCTCTGCCTGTCAATACTCCTAAGGGTTCTGCTATTTACTGTATATTTCCTATCTGTATTAGACCTCCCAAAATGCATTACCTCACACTTGTCTGGATTAAACTCCATCTGCCATCTCTCCGCCCAAGTCTCCAACCGGTCTATATCCTGCTGTATCCTCTGACAATCCTATTCACGATCCGCAACTCCACCAATTTTTGTGTCGTCTGCGAACTGACTAATCAGACCAGTTACCATTTTCCTCCAAATCATTTATAAAAACAACAAACAACAAAGTTCCCAGAACTGATCCGTGTGGAACACCGCGAGTCACAGCCCTCTGTTCGGGAAAACACCCCAGTACTGCTATCCTCTGTTTAGCTTCGTTTTAGTTCAAACTTTATGTATTCATCAGTGTCACAAGTCGGCTTACATTAACACTGCAATGAAGTTACTGTGACAATCCCCTAGTCGCCACACTCCTATTCGGGTTATACGGAGGGAGAATTTAGCACGGCCGATGCACCCTAACCCGCACGTCTTTCGGACTGTGGGAGGAAACCGGAGCACCCGGAGGAAACCCACGCAGACACGGGGAGAACGTGCAGACTCCACACAGACAGTGACCCGAGCTGGGAATCGAACCCGGGACCCTGGCACTGTGAGGCAGCAGTGCTAACCACTGTGCCACCCCAAGAGGGGAGAGAGAGAGGGAGAGGGGCAGAGGGGAAAGTCAAACAGAACTTCATTCCTGACTAAATATCACCATTTCTCCCCCTCTGTTCATTCACTCCATCTGTTTGGCTCAAAACTCACTCCTAACATCAACATTTGACTAATTTATTCTCTCTGTCTCTCTCTCTCTCTCTCCCTCTCTCTGTCTCTCTCTCTCTCTGTTTCTCCCTCTCTCCGTCTCTCTCTGTCTCTTCCTCTCTCTGTCTCTCTCTCTGTCTCTCCCTCTCTCTGTCTCTCCCTCTCTCTGTCTCTCTCTCTCTGTCTCTCCCTCTCCCTGTCTCTCTCTCTCTCTCTGTCTCTCTCTCGCTCTGTCTCTCTCTCGCTCTGTCTCTCTCTCTCTCTGTCTCTCCCTCTCCCTGTCTCTCTCTCTCTCCCTGTCTCTCTCTCTCTCTCCAGGAGATGTTTTTATTCAGGCGAATCAGGATGAAAAGAATCCGCTCATATTTGGTGTCTTCTCCACATCCGGGTAAGAGTCACAAACACCCCCTCCCTATCTCTGTAACCTCCTCCAGCCCCTACACCCCCTCCCTATCTCTGTAACCTCCTCCAGCCCCTACACCCCCTCCCTATCTCTGTAACCTCCTCCAGCCCCTACACCCCCTCCCTATCTCTGTAACCTCCTCCAGCCCCTACACCCCTCCCTATCTCTGTAACCTCCTCCAGCCCCTACACCCCCTCCCTATCTCTGTAACCTCCTCCAGCCCCTAAACTCCCTCCCTATCTCTGTAACCTCCTCCAGCCCCTACACCCCTCCCTATCTCTGTAACCTCCTCCAGCCCCTACACCCCTCCCTATCTCTGTAACCTCCTCCAGCCCCTACACCCCTCCCTATCTCTGTAACCTCCTCCAGCCCCTACACCCCTCCCTATCTCTGTAACCTCCTCCAGCCCCTACACCCCCTCCCTATCTCTGTAACCTCCTCCAGCCCCTACGGCCCTTCCCTATCTCTGTAACCTCCTCCAGCCCCTACGGCCCTTCCCTATCTCTGTAACCTCCTCCAGCCCCTACACCCCCTCCCTATCTCTGTAACCTCCTCCAGCCCCTACACCCCTCCCTATCTCTGTAACCTCCTCCAGCCCCTACACCCCCTCCCTATCTCTGTAACCTCCTCCAGCCCCTACGGCCCTTCCCTATCTCTGTAACCTCCTCCAGCCCCTACGGCCCTTCCCTATCTCTGTAACCCCCTCCAGCCCCTACACCCCCTCCCTAACTCTGTAACCCACTCCAGCCCCTACACCCCCTCCCTATCTCTGTAACCTCCTCCAGCCCCTACGGCCCTTCCCTATCTCTGTAACCTCCTCCAGCCCCTACGGCCCTTCCCTATCTCTGTAACCTCCTCCAGCCCCTACGGCCCTTCCCTATCTCTGTAACCTCCTCCAGCCCCTACGGCCCTTCCCTATCTCTGTAACCTCCTCCAGCCCCTACACCCCCTCCCTATCTCTGTAACCTCCTCCAGCCCCGACACCCCTCCCTATCTCTGTAACCTCCTCCAGCCCCTACTCCCCTCCCTATCTCTGTAACCTCCTCCAGCCCCTACACCCCTCCCTATCTCTGTAACCCCCTCCAGCCCCTACACCCCTCCCTATCTCTGTAACCTTCTCCAACCCCCTACACCCCCTCCCTAACTCTGTAACCTCCTCCAGCCCCTAAACTCCCTCCCTATCTCTGTAACCTCCTCCAGCCCCTAAACCCCCTCCCTATCTCTGTAACCTCCTCCAGCCCCTACACCCCTCCCTATCTCTGTAACCTCCTCCAGCCCCGACACCCCTCCCTATCTCTGTAACCTCCTCCAGCCCCTACACTCCCTCCCTATCTCTGTAACCTGCTCCAGCCCCTACACCCCCTCCCTATCTCTGTAACCTCCTCCAGCCCCTACACTCCCTCCCTATCTCTGTAACCTCCTCCAGCCCCTACACCTCTCCCTATCTCTGTAACCTCCTCCAGCCCCTACACTCCCTCCCTATCACTGTAACCTCCTCCAGCCCCTACACTCCCTCCCTATCTCTGTAACCTCCTCCAGATCCCACCACCCCTCCCTATCTCTGAAACCTCCTCCAGTCCCTACACCCCTCCCTATCTCTGAAACCTCCTCCAGTCCCTACACACCCTCCCTATCTCTGAAACCTCCTCCAGTCCCTACACCCCTCCCTATCTCTGAAACCTCCTCCAGTCCCTACACCCCTCCCTATCTCTGAAACCTCCTCCAGCCCCTACACCCCCTCCCTATCTTTGTAACTCCTCCAGCCCCTACACCCCTCCCTATCTCTGTAACCTCCTCCAGCCCCTACACCCCTCCCTATCTCTGTAACCTCCTCCAGCCCCTACACCCAGATCAATCCTCACACTTACCTCTTCCCCTGATATCGAGCTCCCTCCTCCCCTCTGCTCTGTGCTCCCTCACTATCGCGCTAAGCCTCTCCCCTCTCCCTCCGCAGGTCTGTGTTTCGAGGTTCCGCTGTTTGTGTGTATTCGATGGGCGATATTCGGACCGCATTCAATGGACCATTCGCACATAAGGAGGGTTTACACTACCAGTGGGTCCCATATTCAGGGAGGGTTCCGTACCCACGCCCCGGATCCGTGAGTGCCTCACCCAATCACCGCAACCCCATAACCAACTCCTAATACTCCCCACTGCAATGCCGGGGGAGCACCGCACTGTGGGAGGGTCAGTGCTGAGGGAGCGCCGCACTGTGGGAGGGTCAGTGCTGAGGGAGCGCCGCACTGTGGGAGGGTCAGTGCTGAGGGAGCGCCGCACTGTGGGAGGGTCAGTGCTGAGGGAGCGCCGCACTGTGGGAGGGTCAGTGCTGAGGGAGCGCCGCACTGTGGGAGGGTCAGTGCTGAGGGAGCGCCGCACTGTGGGAGGGTCGGTGCTGAGGGAGCGCCGCACTGTGGGAGGGTCAGTGCTGAGGGAGCGCCGCACTGTGGGAGGGTTAGTGCTGAGGGAGTGCCGCACTGTGGGAGGGTCAGTGCCGGGGGATCGCCGCACTGTGGGAGAGTCAGTGCTGAGGGAGTGCCGCACTGTGGGAGGGTCAGTGCTGATGGAGCACCGCACTGTGGGAGAGTCAGTGCTGATGGAGCGCCGCACTGTGGGAGGGTCAGTGCTGAGGGAGCGCTGCACTGTGGGAGGGTCAGTGCTGAGGGAGTGCCGCACTGTGGGAGGGTCAGTGCTGAGGGAGCGCTGCACTGTGGGAGGGTCAGTGCTGAGGGAGTGCCGCACTGTGGGAGGGTCAGTGCTGAGGGAGTGCCGCACTGTGGGAGGGTCAGTGCTGAGGGAGCGCCGCACTGTGGGAGGGTCAGTGCTGAGGGAGCGCCGCACTGTGGGAGGGTCAGTGCTGAGGGAGTGCCGCACTGTGGGAGGGTCAGTGCTGAGGGAGCGCCGCACTGTGGGAGGGTCAGTGCTGAGGGAGCGCCGCACTGTGGGAGGGTCAGTGCTGAGGGAGCGCCGCACTGTGGGAGGGTCAGTGCTGAGGGAGCGCCGCACTGTGGGAGGGTCAGTGCTGAGGGAGCGCCGCACTGTGGGAGGGTCAGTGCTGAGGGAGCGCCGCACTGTGGGAGGGTCAGTGCTGAGGGAGTGCCGCACTGTGGGAGGGTCAGTGCTGAGGGAGCACTGCACTGTGGGAGGGTCAGTGCTGAGGGAGTGCCGCACTGTGGGAGGGTCAGTGCTGAGGGATAGATTTCACAATCAGCCTGTGTTCATGGTCTGTTTTGAAGATGGAGAAATGCCTCCATCTAGTGGCCAAACTATCCAATGACGCTGGAAGCTCGACACCATCCAGGACAAAGCAGCCCCGCTCGATCGACACGCTAACCACAAACACTCACTCCCTCCACCACCGTGTGTACCGTCTACAAGATGCACTGCAGCCACTCACCAAGGCTCCTTAGGCAGCATCTTCCAAACCCACCACCTCTACCATCGAGAAGGACAAGGGCAGCAGATACCTGGGAACACCCCCACCTGGAGGTTTCCCCTCCGAGTCACTCACCATCCCGACTGGGAAATATATCAGCCGTTCCTTCACTGTGGCTGGGGTCAAAATCCTGGAACTCCCTCCCTAACAGCGCCGTGAGTGTACCTACACCACACGGGGACTGCAGCGGGTTCGAGAAGGAAACTGACCCTGAGATGTTTAATTATCGTCCATTCTTTAACTCATCTCTCCCTCTCTCTCTCTCTCTCTCGCTGTCTCTCTCTCTCGCTGTCTCTCTCTCTCGCTGTCTCTCTCTCTGTCTCTCTCTCTCGCTGTCTCTCTCTCTCGCTGTCTCTCTCTCTCTCGCTGTCTCTCTCTCTCTCGCTGTCTCTCTCTCTCGCTGTCTCTCTCTCTCGCTGTCTCTCTCTCTCGCTGTCTCTCTCTCGCTCTGTCTCTCGCTCGCTCTGTCTCTCTCTCGCTCTGTCTCTCTCTCGCTGTCTCTCTCTCTCTCGCTGTCTCTCTCTCTCTCGCTGTCTCTCTCTCTCTCGCTGTCTCTCTCTCTCTCGCTGTCTCTCTCTCTCTCGCTGTCTCTCTCTCTCTCGCTGTCTCTCTCTCTCGCTGTCTCTCTCTCTCGCTGTCTCTCTCTCTCGCTGTCTCTCTCTCTCGCTGTCTCTCTCTCTCTCGCTGTCTCTCTCTCTCTCGCTGTCTCTCTCTCGCTGTCTCTCTCTCTCGCTGTCTCTCTCTCTCGCTGTCTCTCTCTCTCGCTGTCTCTCTCTCTCGCTGTCTCTCTCTCTCGCTGTCTCTCTCTCTCGCTGTCTCTCTCTCTCGCTGTCTCTCTCTCTCGCTGTCTCTCTCTCTCGCTGTCTCTCTCTCTCGCTGTCTCTCTCGCTGTCTCTCTCTCTCTCGCTGTCTCTCTCTCTCTCGCTGTCTCTCTCTCTCTCGCTGTCTCTCTCTCTCGCTGTCTCTCTCTCTCGCTGTCTCTCTCTCGCTGTCTCTCTCTCTCTCGCTGTCTCTCTCTCTCGCTGTCTCTCTCTCTCGCTGTCTCTCTCTCTCGCTGTCTCTCTCTCTCTCGCTGTCTCTCTCTCTCGCTGTCTCTCTCTCTCTCGTTGTCTCTCTCTCTCGCTGTCTCTCTCTCTCTCGCTGTCTCTCTCTCTCGCTGTCTCTCTCTCTCGCTGTCTCTCTCTCTCGCTGTCTCTCTCTCTCGCTGTCTCTCTCTCTCGCTGTCTCTCTCTCTCGCTGTCTCTCTCTCGCTGTCTCTCTCTCGCTGTCTCTCTCTCCCTCTCTGTCTCTCTCTCTGTCCCTCTCTCTGTCTCTCTCTCTGTCTCTCCCTGTCTCTCTCTCTCTCTCCACAATTCCACAGGCTATTCCACAGATTGACAACCCTTTGTGTGAAGAAGTTCCTCCTCAACTCAGTCCTAAATCTGCTTCCCCTTATTTTGAGGCCATGCCCCCTAGTTCTAGTTTCACCCGCCAGTGGAAACAACTTCCCTGCTTCTATCTTATCTATTCCCTTCATAATCTTATATGTTTCTATAAGATCTCCCCTCATTCTTCTGAATTCCAATGAGTATAGCCCCAGTCTACTCAGTCTCTCCTCATGAGCCAACATTCTCAACTCCGGAATCAACCCAGTGAATCTCCTCTGCACCCCCTCCAGTGCCAGTATATCCTTTCTCAAGTAAGGAGACCAAAACTGTACACAGTACTCCAGGTGTGGCCTCACCAGGTAGATTCAGAAAGAATGTTCCCAATGGTGGGGGGAGTCCAGAACTAGGGGTCAGAGTTTGAGGATAAGGGGGAAACCTTTTAGAACTGAGGTGAGGAGAAATTTCTTCACCCAGAGGGTGGTGAATGTGTGGAATTCACTACCACAGAAAGTAGCTGAGGCCAAAACGTTGTGTGATTTCAGGAAGAAATTAGAAGGGGCAGCACGGTGACACAGTGGGTTAGCACTGCTGCCTCACAGCGCCAGGGACCCGGGTTCGATTCCCGGCTTGGGTCACTGTCTGTGCGGAGTCTGCACATTCTCCCCGTGTCTGCGTGGGTTTCCTCCGGGTGCTCCGGTTTCCTCCCACAGTCCGAAAGACGTGCTGGTAAACTGTATTGGCCGTGCTGAATTGCCCCTTTGTGTCAGGGGGACTCATTCGGGTAGATGTATGGGGGTTATGGGGGTAGGACCTGGGTGGGATTGTGGTCGGTGCAGAGTCGATGGGTCGAATGGCCTCCTTCTGCACTGTAGGGATTCTATGATATCGCTTTTGGGGCTAAAGGGATCGAGGGATATGGGGGGAATTTGATGATCAGCCGTGATCAGAATGAATGGGGGAGCAGCTGGAAGGGCCGAATGGCCTCCTCCTGCTTCTAGTTTCTCTGTAAGAATGTCCCTCCCGTTTTGCGGTGTGTTGACTGTGGGATCTTTCTGTGCCGCAGTGTCCGGGCGGCTCCTTCACTCCCGGGATGGCGTCGACCAGGGACTATCCGGATGAGGTGTCCCTGTTTATCCGGATGCACCCACTGATGTACAACCCAGTGTATCCGCTGCACCGGAGACCCCTGGTGATCCGGACCCACACCGACTACCGATTCACCGCCATCGCCGTCGACCAGGTGGACGCAGTGGACGGCCGCTACCAGGTGCTGTTCCTCGGGACAGGTAGGTCCCCGAGAGCGGGTCAACCTCCCCCCCCCGCCCGCCTCCATGGCAACCGCCTCCCCAGAGGAATAACCGGGGAGTGGGGGGGGGGGGGGGAGAATTGGGATGCGGACGGGGGGTAGAGTTCTCCACGGCGGGGGGGGGGGGACTTTGCCTTGTTTCACTCCCATCCCCCTCCACCCCCCCTCCTCTCCCCTGAAAACCAAACCGGGTGGGGGTGTGGGGGGAGAGTCTATTCTGCGGCGTACTATTCGACTATGGTAGCCATCGCTCTTGTGGAGACGCATTACATCCGGCGTCGACCCCTCCCCCCCCCCCCCCCCCCTCAACTGGGCTGGGTGGAGGTAAAGTCTAGTCTGCTATTCGGCAATGGAGGGCATCGTGGGTGAGGTGATGCTTCAGGCTTGGTGTTGAGACCTCCCCTCTCCTGCCCCAGGGAGCGGGGGGAGGGGGCAACTTGTGACCAGTGTCATTGAACGATGGTCGAAGGTGAGGACCTTTCGAGATGGAATGACGAATCCCCAAAGAGGAATCCCTCGCCCTGTAATCTGTGAAAAGTGTGTGGGAAGGTGTGAACTGTCCTTCAGTAACGTTCAGTGGGTAACTCAGAAATACCCCCACACTCACTGCAAAATAAACACTTAACAATTTATTTATTTCACTAACCGGGAACTTTAGCTAAACAAGTAACACATCGAATAAAATAAGATTCTACTGGAATGCTGTTCAAATAAGTACAATATCCATTCATTAACCAAAAAATAACAGATTTTAGTCACTTTCAAACAAAATATACAACCAGGTTTTGTGTCTTTCGGAACCTTCTGGAGTTTCTCGGTTGATTTCTCCGTCTGTGAGTTCTCTCTGATTTGGTACCTTTCGCTGGTTCGATGGTGCGTTCTCTTAGATATCTGACCCTGGCAGGGTGGAGAGACCCTCTCGAGGCTTGAGAGGTGGCAGTTTCTATCTCCTGTTTCTCCCCCTTTCACTCTCTTTTATCCCAGTGATGACCTATCAATTTTCCTC
Source organism: Mustelus asterias (assembly GCF_964213995.1). NCBI lineage: Eukaryota > Metazoa > Chordata > Chondrichthyes > Carcharhiniformes > Triakidae > Mustelus > Mustelus asterias. The sequence goes on from NW_027592009.1 coordinate 35,443, forward strand.
CAATAGGATTCGTCTGCCTTTGTCAACAACATCACATTCAAATCTTATAGGTTCTTGGTAGCGAAGTGCCTGCGTTCAATTGATTGGGCTAATTTAAATAACAACAGGTTGTCTTTGTCCAGACGACTGCTTGACTTTCTGATATAAATGTTTCAGTCTAGGACTCTGTGTGTACTTGGCATTTTAAACCTCCGCGCACTGGAACTAAGCACCAGCTTTTAAAGGGACCTCGCAATGTTTTCCCCCCTCACATTTTTACAATTTTTTACACCTTTATCAACATCACATTCCAACTTCACAAACTCAACTCCGTAACAGGAGTTTGAGGATAAGGGGTAAACCTTTTAGAACTGAGGTGAGGAGAAATTTCTTCACCCAGAGGGTGGTGAATGTGTGGAATTCACTCCCACAAAACATTAGAGTCATCGAGGTTTACAGCATGCAAACAGGCCCTTCGGCCCAACTTGTCCATGCTGCCCTTATTTTTTAAAACCCCTAAGCTAATCCCAATTGCCCGCATTTGGCCCATATCCCTCTATACCCATCTTACCCATGTAACCGTCTAAACGCTTTTTAAGACAAAATTGTACCCGCCTCTACTACTACCTCTGGCAGCTTGTTCCAGACACTCACCACCCTCTATGTGAAAAAATTGCCCCTCTGGACACTTTTGTATCTCTCCCCTCTCACCTTAAACCAATGCCCTCTTGTTTTAGACTCCCCGACCTTTGGGAAAAGATATTGACTATCTAGCTGATCCGTGCCCCTCATTATTTTATAGACCTCTATAAGGTCACCCCTCAGCCTCCTACGCTCCAGAGAGAAAAGTCCCAGTCTATGCAGCCTCTCCTTATAACTTTCGTTGTAAGATTTCAAGAAGGAATTAGATTTCGCTCTTGGGGCGAAAGGGATCGAGGGATATGGGGGGGAAGGGGGGGGATCAGGATATTGAATTTGATGATCAGCCATGATCAAAATGAATGGGGGAGCAGCTGGAAGGGCCGAATGGCCTCCTCCTGCTTCTAGTTTTGATGTTTCTCTGTTTCTCCCGGGTTAATCTCCCCCATCCCCTTATTACAGACCGAGGAACTGTACAGAAAGTCATTGTGCTTCCCAAAGACGACCTAGAGATTGAGGAACTCACCCTGGAGGAGGTCCAGGTATTCCGGGTAAGAATGACTGATTTCTGACTGAATTAACCCCCCCCCCCACCGCAACCCCCCAAACCCACATTCCTCACCAGGGACCCGGGCGTCGCTGGCCAGGCCCAGCATTTATCCCCCCCCCCCACACCACCCCCACCCCCCCCGAGAGGGCGGAGGGTGAGCCGCCATCTTGAACCGGCTCCACGTGTGGTGTAGGTACACTCACGGCGCTGTTAGGGAGGGAGCTCCAGGATTTTGACCCCAGCCACAGTGAAGGAACGGCCGATATATTTCCCAGTCGGGATGGTGAGTGACTCGGAGGGGAAACCTCCAGGTGGGGGTGTTCCCCGGTATCTGCTGCCCTTGTCCTTCTCGATGGGAGAGGTGGTGGGTTTGGAAGGTGCTGCCTAAGGAGCCTTGGTGAGTGGCTGCAGTGGATCTTGTAGACGGTACACACGGCTGTCACTGTGCGTCGGGGGTGGAGGGAGTGAGTGTTTGTGGTTAGCGTGTCGATCGAGCGGGGCTGCTTTGTCCTGGATGGTGTTGAGCTTCTCAAGTGTTGTTGGAGCCGCACTCATCCAGGCGAGTGGAGAGTGTTCCATCACACTCCTGACTTGTGTCCTTGTGGATGGTGGACAGGCTTTGGGGGGAGTCAGGAGGTGAGTTACTCTCCGCAGGATTCCCAGCCTCTGACCTGCTCTGGGAGGGTCCCACACTGGCTGGGTCCCAGTTCAATTTGCGATTGGAGGAAAGTTGGGGGGGTCGGGGGGACAGAATGGCAACACACAAACGGGACGCGAATAGGCAATTTTTTCACAACTCTAACTCTTTATTCTTTATCCTTCACAGCAACCTGCACCTGTCAAAACGATTCACATCTCATCCAAAAGGGTAAGGACAGAGGAACTGAGACAGAGAGAGGGGACTGAGAGACACCAGTCAGTGTACAGATATCTCCCTGAGAGAGAGAGGGGACTGAGAGACACCAGTCAATGTACAGATATCTCCCTGAGAGAGAGAGAGGACTGAGAGACACCAGTCAGTGTACAGATATCTCCCTGAGAGAGAGAGGGGACTGAGAGACACCAGTCAGTGTACAGATATCTCCCTGAGAGAGAGGGGGGATTGAGAGACACCAGTCAGTGTACAGATATCTCCCTGAGAGAGAGAGAGAGGGGGGATTGAGAGACACCAGTCAGTGTACAGATATCTCCCTGAGAGAGAGAGAGGGGACTGAGAGACACCAGTCAGTGTACAGATATCTCCCTGAGAGAGAGAGCGGGGGGACTGAGAGACACCAGTCAGTGTACAGATATCTCCCTGAGAGAGAGAGCGGGGGGACTGAGAGACACCAGTCAGTGTACAGATATCTCCCTGAGAGACAGAGGGGACTGAGAGACACCAGTCAGTGTACAGATACCTCCCTGAGAGAGAGAGAGGGGACTGAGAGACACCAGTCAGTGTGCAGATACCTCCCTGAGAGAGAGAGAGGGGACTGAGAGACACCAGTCAGTGTACAGATATCTCCCTGAGAGAGAGAGGGGACTGAGAGACACCAGTTAGTGTACAGATATCTCCCTGAGAGAGAGAGAGAGGACTGAGAGACACCAGTTAGTGTACAGATATCTCCCTGAGAGAGAGGGGGGACTGAGAGACACCAGTCAGTGTACAGATAACTCTCTGAGAGAGAGAGGCGACTGAGAGACACCAGTCAGTGTACAGATATCTCCCTGAGAGAGAGAGGGGACTGAGAGACACCAGTTAGCGTACAGATATCTCCCTGAGAGAGAGAGAGAGGACTGAGAGACACCAGTTAGTGTACAGATATCTCCCTGAGAGAGAGGGGGGACTGAGAGACACCAGTCAGTGTACAGATATCTCCCTGAGAGAGAGGGGGGACTGAGAGACACCAGTCAGTGTACAGATATCTCCCTGAGAGAGAGGGGGGACTGAGAGACACCAGTCAGTGTACAGATAACTCTCTGAGAGAGAGGGGGGACTGAGAGACACCAGTCAGTGTACAGATATCTCCCTGAGAGAGAGAGAGGACTGAGAGACACCAGTCAGTGTACAGATATCTCCCTGAGAGAGAGAGAGGACTGAGAGACACCAGTCAGTGTACAGATATCTCCCTGAGAGAGAGTGGGGACTGAGAGACACCAGTCAGTGTACAGATATCTCCCCGAGAGAGAGAGAGGGGACTGAGAGATACCAGTCAGTGTACAGATATCTCCCTGAGAGAGAGGGGGGACTGAGAGACACCAGTCAGTGTACAGATATCTCCCTGAGAGAGAGAGAGTGGGAGAGGGGACTGAGAGACACCAGTCAGTGTACAGATATCTCCCTGAGAGAGAGAGGGGACTGAGGGACACCAGTCAGCGTACAGATATCTCCCTGAGAGAGAGAGGGGACTGAGAGACACCAGTCAGTGTACAGATATCTCCCTGAGAGAGAGAGAGGACTGAGAGACACCAGTCAGTGTCCAGATATCTCCCTGAGAGAGAGGGGGGACTGAGAGACACCAGTCAGTGTACAGATATCTCCCTGAGAGAGAGGGGGGACTGAGAGACACCAGTCAGTGTACAGATATCTCCCTGAGAGAGAGGGGGGACTGAGAGACACCAGTCAGTGTACAGATATCTCCCTGAGAGAGAGAGAGGGGACTGAGAGACACCAGTCAGTGTACAGATAACTCTCTGAGAGAGAGAGAGGGGACTGAGAGACACCAGTCAGTGTACAGATATCTCCCTGAGAGAGAGAGAGGGGACTGAGAGACACCAGTCAGTGTACAGATATCTCCCTGAGAGAGAGAGAGGGGACTGAGAGACACCAGTCAGTGTACAGATATCTCCCTGAGAGAGAGAGAGGGGACTGAGAGACACCAGTCAGTGTACAGATATCTCCCTGAGAGAGAGAGAGAGGGGACTGAGAGACACCAGTCAGTGTACAGATATCTCCCTGAGAGAGAGAGAGGGGACTGAGAGACACCAGTCAGTGTACAGATATCTCCCTGAGAGAGAGAGGGGACTGAGAGACACCAGTCAGTGTACAGATATCTCCCTGAGTGAGAGAGAGGGGACTGAGAGACACCAGTCCGTGTACAGATATCTCCCTGAGAGAGAGAGAGGGGTCTGAGAGACACCAGTCAGTGTACCGATATCTCCCTGAGAGAGGGGACTGAGAGACACCAGTCAGTGTACTGATATCTCCCTGAGAGAGAGAGGGGACTGAGAGACACCAGTCAGTGTACAGATATCTCCCTGAGAGAGAGAGGGGACTGAGAGACACCAGTCAGTGTACAGATATCACCCTGAGAGAGTGAGAGAGAGAGAGGGGACTGAGAGACACCAGTCAGTGTACAGATATCTCCCTGAGAGAGAGAGAGAGAGAGAGGGGGGACTGAGAGACACCAGTCAGTGTACAGATATCTCCCTGAGAGAGAGAGAGAGGGGACTGAGAGACACCAGTTAGTGTACTGATATCTCCCTGAGAGAGAGAGGGGACTGAGAGACACCAGTCAGTGTACAGATATCTCCCTGAGAGAGAGGACTGAGAGACACCAGTCAGTGTACAGATATCACCCTGAGAGAGTGAGAGAGAGAGAGGGGACTGAGAGACACCAGTCAGTGTACAGATATCTCCCTGAGAGAGAGAGAGAGGGGGGACTGAGAGACACCAGTCAGTGTACAGATATCTCCCTGAGAGAGAGAGAGAGGGGACTGAGAGACACCAGTCAGTGTACAGATATCTCCCTGAGAGAGAGAGAGAGAGGGGACTGAGAGACACCAGCCAGTGTACCGATATCTCCCCGAGAGAGAGAGGGGACTGAGAGACACCAGTCAGTGTACAGATATCTCCCTGAGAGAGAGAGAGAGGACTGAGAGACACCAGTCAGTGTACCGATATCTCCCCGAGAGAGAGAGGGGACTGAGAGACACCAGTCAGTGTACAGATATCACCCTGAGAGAGTGAGAGAGAGAGAGAGGACTGAGAGACACCAGTCAGTGTACAGATATCTCCCTGAGAGAGAGAGGGGACTGAGACACACCAGTCAGTGTACAGATATCTCCCTGAGAGAGAGAGGGGACTGAGAGACACCAGTCAGTGTACAGATATCTCCCTGAGAGAGTGAGAGAGGGGGGACTGAGAGACACCAGTCAGTGTCCAGACATCTCCCTGAGAGAGTGAGAGGGGACTGAGAGACACCAGTCAGTGTACAGATATCTCCCTGAGAGAGAGGGGACTGAGAGACACCAGTCCGTGTACAGATATCTCCCTGAGAGAGAGAGAGAGGACTGAGAGACACCAGTCAGTGTACCGATATCTCCCCGAGAGAGAGAGGGGACTGAGAGACACCAGTCAGTGTACAGATATCACCCTGAGAGAGTGAGAGAGAGAGAGAGGACTGAGAGACACCAGTCAGTGTACAGATATCTCCCTGAGAGAGAGAGGGGACTGAGACACACCAGTCAGTGTACAGATATCTCCCTGAGAGAGAGAGGGGACTGAGAGACACCAGTCAGTGTACAGATATCTCCCTGAGAGAGTGAGAGAGGGGGGACTGAGAGACACCAGTCAGTGTCCAGACATCTCCCTGAGAGAGTGAGAGGGGACTGAGAGACACCAGTCAGTGTACAGATATCTCCCTGAGAGAAAGGGGACTGAGAGACACCAGTCAGTGTCCAGACATCTCCCTGAGAGAGAGGGGACTGAGAGACACCAGTCAGTGTACAGATATCTCCCTGACAGAGAGAGAGAGGGGACTGAGAGACACCAGTCAGTGTACAGATATCTCCCTGAGAGAGTGAGAGAGGGGGGACTGAGAGACACCAGTCAGTGTCCAGACATCTCCCTGAGAGAGTGAGAGGGGACTGAGAGACACCAGTCAGTGTACAGATATCTCCCTGAGAGAGAGGGGACTGAGAGACACCAGTCAGTGTACAGATATCTCCCTGAGAGAGAGGGGACTGAGAGACACCAGTCAGTGTACAGATATCTCCCTGAGAGTGAGAGGGGACTGAGAGACACCAGTCAGTGTACAGATATCTCCCTGAGAGAGAGGGGACTGAGAGACACCAGTCAGTGTACAGATATCTCCCTGAGAGTGAGAGGGGACTGAGAGACACCAGTCAGTGTACAGATATCTCCCTGACAGAGAGAGACAGCGGACTGAGAGACACCAGTCCGTGTACAGATATCTCCCTGAGAGAGAGGGGACTGAGAGACACCTATCAGACCCCAGCCAATGTGCTAGTTTTTGCAGGGGTGGGCTATATTCTGCACGTTAAATCCTAAATCCACGCTTATCTCCTAATGCAAATCTCTACCCAGAAGCTGGCAGTAATGGGTGTGTCTGATTCCTGCAGCAACAGCTCTACGTGTCCTCAGAGGTCGGAGTCACTCAGTTGACGCTTCACCGGTGTGCGAGGTACGGCCTGGGGTGTGCCGATTGTTGCCTGGCCCGTGACCCTTACTGTGCCTGGGACGGCCAGTCCTGTTCCCGCTACACCCCCACATTGAAACGGTAGGTGCTGCGTGCGGGAGGGGCAGGGGGGGAGGGAGGGGGAGTGGGGGTGGGTCACGGGTACTGGTTGGCGGGCCGATGGCTGCCCGCTTTATTGCGGGTTCTCCTGTTCCGACGCAGCGTGTGGTTAACTGCAACTGGAGATGAATCCCAAAAAGGGAAACACAGAAACTAGAAGCAGGAGGAGGCCATTCGGCCCTTCCAGCTGCTCCCGCATTCATTCTGATCACGGCTGATCATCAAATTCAATATCCTGATCGCCCCCTTCCCTCCATATCCCTCGATCCCTTTCGCCCCAAGAGCGATATCTAATTTCTTCCTGAAATCTCACAACGTTTTGGCCTCAACTACATTCTGTGGGAGTGAATTCCACACATTCACCACCCTCTGGGTGAAGAAATTTCTCCTCACCTCAGTTCTAAAAGGTTTACCCCTTATCCTCAAACTCTGACCCCTAGTTCTGGACTCCCCCCACCATCGGGAACATTCTTTCTGAATCTACCCTGTCGAACCCTGTTAGAATTTTATAAGTTTCTATGAGATCCCCTCTCACTCTTCTAAACTCCAGTGAATATAATCCTAACCCACTTAGTCTCTCCTCATATGACAGACCTGCCATCCCAGGATTCAGCCTGGTAAACCTTCGCTGTGCTCCCTCTATAGCAAGGACATCCTTCCTCAGATAAGGAGACCAAAACTGCACACAATACTCCAGGTGTGGCCTCACCAACGCCCTGTACAATTGCAGCAAAACATCCCTATCCCGATACTCAAATCCTCTCGCTATGAAGACCAACATACCATTCACCTTCTTTACTGCCTGCTGTACCTGCGCGCTTACTCTCAGCGACTGATGCACGAGGACTCCAAGGTCTCGCTGAGTATCCGCCCTCTCTCAATTTACACCCATTCCAGTAATAATCTGTCTTCCTATTATTGCTGCCAGAGTGGATAACCTCACATTTATCCACATTATGCTGCAGCTGCCATGCAGATACCCACACACTCAGCCTGTCCAAATCACACTGAAGCATCTCTGCATCCTCCTCACAGCTCACCCTCCCACCCAACTTTGTATCATCTGCAAATTTGGAGATAATACATTCAGTTCCCTCTTCTAGATCATCGATACGTGATGTGAGCTGTTGGGGTCCGAGCACAGATCCCTGCAGAACCCCACTCTATTCATTCGATTGTCTGGGAAGCTTATACTTTCTCAAGCCCACGCTAATAAGAAAGTTCCTTGGCTTCTCTCAATAACTGTATTGTTTTCAAGAAATGTGGTTCTTCTTACTTAGCTATATCCCATCATGCTTAGAGCAGTGTGTAATTGGTCAAGATGTATGCTTTCAATACAGAATATAACATGTTTTCAAAAATACATGTTTAAATTCTCCAACAGTGGTTATATGTGTTTCTATGCAAACAGTATCTTCGTAAATCCCAGTACTTGGTACTTTTACGAGACTATATTCATTCTAAATTAATCTATTCTGATCTGTAAGTCTTTTTAGTCCCAGGTTAACCTAAAGCCCACAGTTAGAGTTAATCTTGCATGACATTTCCCCCAAAAGATTCTTGCATGGTTAGACTCAGAAATATACACCGCTTTAGGCAACAGCCCTTAAAGATATTTAATCTACAAAATGCTAGTAACACGACACAACCTGTTGTTGCTGTAGGGGAGGTATTTCCCCAGGCTTAAAACAAAACCCAACTTCCTGAAACAACCAGAAACTTCTCTGTGACGCCCAAAGGCTTCACTTCTTCACCATGCTGGTCTTGTCACAGAGGATTCTCTTTGGGAGATCTGACATTGCCACCCCAAGCAGAGCTGCCAACCTCTCTTTAATCTTTTCCTCTTTCAGTTGAGACCTTTTCGAGGTTGTAAACTCCTTTTAACTTCGCTTTAAAATTAAACAAAAAAAAATCCAAATCCCCGAATGCAAATTCCGACCCATGTTGTGTTTCATAGAAACCCTACAGTGCAGAAGGAGGCTATTCGGCCCATCGAGTCTGCACCGACCACAATCCCACCCAGGCCCTACCCCCACATATTTTTACCCACTAATCCCTCTAACCTACGCATCCCAGGACTCTAAGGGGCAATTTTTAACCTGGCCAATCAACCTAACCCGCACATCTTTGGACTGTGGGAGGAAACCGGAGCACCCGGAGGAAACCCACGCAGACACGAGGAGAATGTGCAAACTCCACACAGACAGTGACCCGAGCCGGGAATCGAACCCGGGACCCTGGAGCTGTGAAGCAGCAGTGCTAACCGCTGTGCTACCGTGCCGACCCTGTTTCCCTGTAGAATATTAAACCTGGACCTGCTCACTTCAAATGCCCTCCAAATTCACACACACACACTTACACACACACCGTGACTCCACAAAAGCAAACATAGTCTTGTCTGTATCACAGGCGCAGTCGGAGACAGGATGTGCGACACGGTGATCCCATGAGGCAGTGCAGAGGATACAACATGAAAGGTGCGGAGAGCAGTAGCAGCTGGGGCAGGAGTTTCGGTGAAAAGTGGGAGGTTTCAGCGGAGGGAGGGTGAGGGTCTTGCGGAGTTTCCTCTGGGACTAAGTGTTACAAACATTCCTCCCACCCCGCCCCCCCCCAACCCCCGCCCCCCCCCCCCTCCCCCCCCCCCGCATGAAAAGATGTCCACTCATCTTAATCTAAATGCCCGACCCATGTTCTGAACCTGTGACCCAGCTACCAGTCCACATTTCACATTCCCCAGCCACGGGGAAATGACCCACATTCTCCCCCACTCCCCCCATGGGAGCGAGTCCCATATTCTAGCCCCCCCCCCCCCCGCCCCGTGGGAGCGAGTCCCACATTCTCCCCCACTCCCCTTGGGAGCGAGTCCCACATTCTCCCCCACTCCCCATGGGAGCGAGTCCCACATTCTCCCCCACTCCCCGTGGGAGTGAGTCCCACATTCTCCCCCACTCCCCGTGGGAGTGAGTCCCACATTCTCCCCCACTCCCCGTGGGAGTGAGTCCCACATTCTCCCCCGTGGGAGCGAGTCCCACATTCTCCCCCACTCCCCGTGGGAGCGAGTCCCACATTCTCCCCCACTCCCCGTGGGAGTGAGTCCCACATTCTCCCCCACTCCCAGTGGGAGCGAGTCCCACATTCTCCCCCACTCCCCCGTGGGAGCGAGTCCCACATTCTCCCCCACTCCCCGTGGGAGCGAGTCCCACATTCTCCCCCACTCCCCGTGGGAGCGAGTCCCACATTCTCCCCCACTCCCCGTGGGAGCGAGTCCCACATTCTCCCCCACTCCCCGTGGGAGCGAGTCCCACATTCTCCCCCACTCCCTGTGGGAGCGAGTCCCACATTCTCCCCCATTCTCCCTTGGTCTAACTGAGGGATATGGAGACTGGAACAGTGCACATTGCTCCCAGTGTGGGTCTAACCGAGGGATATGGAGATGGGAACTGTGCACAGTGCTCCATGTCTGGGTCTAACTGAGGGATATGGAGACTGGAACTGTGCACAGTGCTCCAGGTGTGGGTCTAACTGAGGGATATGGAGACTGGAACTGTGCACAGTGCTCCCAGTGTGGGTCTAACCGAGGTATTTTTCCGTGCAGTGAGCCGGATGGTTTCGGACACGGTTCAGTTTGGTGTCGAGGGCAGCAGCACCTTCCTGGAATGTCGGCCACGTTCACCCAGAGCGACCACGAAATGGCTGGTTCAGCAAGATCGCGCATCCCGCAGAAAACTGGTAAGAGTCATTGCTGAGGGAGCGCCGCACTGTGGGAGGGTCAGTGCTGAGGGAGCGCCGCACTGTGGGAGGGTCAGTGCTGAGGGAGCGCCGCACTGTGGGAGGGTCAGTGCTGAGGGAGCGCCGCACTGTGGGAGGGTCAGTGCTGAGGGAGCGCCGCACTGTGGGAGGGTCAGTGCTGAGGGAGTGCCGCACTGTGGGAGGGTCATTGCTGAGGGAGCGCCGCACTGTGGGAGGGTCAGTGCTGAGGGTGCGCCGCACTGTGGGAGGGTCAGTGCTGAGGGAGCGCCGCACTGTGGGAGGGTCAGTGCTGAGGGAGCGCCGCACTGTGGGAGGGTCAGTGCTGAGGGAGTGCCGCACTGTGGGAGGGTCAGTGCTGAGGGAGTGCCGCACTGTGGGAGGGTCAGTGCTGAGGGAGCGCCGCACTGTGGGAGGGTCAGTGCTGAGGCAGTGCCGCACTGTGGGAGGGTCATTGCTGAGGGAGCGCCGCACTGTGGGAGGGTCAGTGCTGAGGGTGCGCCGCACTGTGGGAGGGTCAGTGCTGAGGGAGCGCCGCACTGTCGGAGGGTCAGTGCAGAGGGAGGCCCGCACTGTGGGAGGGTCAGCGCTGAGGGAGCGCTGCACTGTGGGAGGGTCAGTGCTGAGGGAGCACCGCACTGTGGGAGGGTCAGTGCTGAGGGAGTGCCGCACTGTGGGAGGGTCAGTGCTGAGGGAGTGCCGCACTGTGGGAGGGTCAGTGCTGAGGGAGTGCCGCACTGTGGGAGGGTCATTGCTGAGGGAGCGCCGCACTATGGGAGGGTCAGTGCTGAGGGTGCGCCGCACTGTGGGAGGGTCAGTGCTGAGGGAGCGCCGCACGGTGGGAGGGTCAGTGCTGAGGGAGCGCCGCACTGTGGGAGGGTCAGTGCTGAGGGAGCGCCGCACTGTGGGAGGGTCAGTGCTGAGGGAGTGCCGCACTGTGGGAGGGTCAGTGCTGAGGGAGCGCCGCACTGTGGGAGGGTCAGTGCTGAGGGAGCGTCGCACTGTGGGAGGGTCAGTGCTGAGGGAGCGCCGCACTGTGGGAGGGTCAGTGCTGAGGGAGCGCCGCACTGTGGGAGGGTCAGTGCTAAGGGAGCACCGCACTGTGGGAGGGTCAGTGCTGAGGGAGCGCTGCACTGTGGGAGGGTCAGTGCTGAGGGAGTGCCGCACTGTGGGAGGGTCATTGCTGAGGGAGCGCCGCACTGTGGGAGGGTCAGTGCTGAGGGAGCGCCGCACTGTGGGAGGGTCAGTGCTGAGGGTGCGCCGCACTGTGGGAGGGTCAGTGCTGAGGGAGCGCCGCATGGTGGGAGGGTCAGTGCTGAGGGAGCGCCACAATGTGGGAGGGTCAGTGCTGAGGGAGTGCCGCACTGTGGGAGGGTCAGTGCTGAGGGAGCGCCGCACTGTGGGGGGTCAGTGCTGAGGGAGCGCCGCACTGTGGGAGGGTCAGTGCTGAGGGAGCGCCGCACTGTGGGAGGGTCAGTGCTCAGGGTGCGCCGCACTGTGGGAGGGTCAGTGCTGAGGGAGCGCCGCACGGTGGGAGGGTCAGTGCTGAGGGAGCGCCGCACTGTGGGAGGGTCAGTGCTGAGGGAGCACCGCAGTGTGGGAGGGTCAGTGCTGAGGGAGCGCCGCACTGTGGGAGGGTCAGTGCTGAGGGAGTGCCGCACTGTGGGAGGGTCGGTGCTGAGGGAGCGCTGCACTGTGGGAGGGTCAGTGCTGAGGGAGTGCCGCACTGTGGGAGGGTCATTGCTGAGGGAGCGCCGCACTGTGGGAGGGTCAGTGCTGAGGGTGCGCCGCACTGTGGGAGGGTCAGTGCCGAGGGAGCGCCGCACTGTGGGAGGGTCAGTGCTGAGGGAGCGCCACAATGTGGGAGGGTCAGTGCTGAGGGAGCGCTGCACTGTGGGAGGATCAGTGCTGAGGGAGCGCCGCACTGTGGGAGGGTCAGTGCTGAGGGAGCGCCGCACTGTGGGAGGGTCAGTGCTGAGAGAGCGCTGCACTGTGGGAGGGTCAGTGCTGAGGGAGCGCCGCACTGTGGGAGGGTCAGTGCTGAGGGAGCGCCGCACTGTGGGAGGGTCAGTGCTGAGGGAGCGTCGCACTGTGGGAGGGTCAGTGCTGAGGGAGCGCCGCACTGTGGGAGGGTCAGTGCTGAGGGAGCGCCGCACTGTGGGAGGGTCAGTGCTGAGGGAGCGCCGCACTGTGGGAGGGTCAGTGCTGAGTTCATAAGTTTATAGGAGCAGAATTAGGCCATTCGGCCCATCGAGTCTGCTGCACCATTCGATCATGGCTGATATGTTCCTCATCCCCATTTTCCTGCCTTCTCCCCGGAACCCTTCAACCCCATTCCCAATTAAAAATCGGTCTAACTCCTTCCCTCAATGTACTCCCTGTCCCAGCATTCACTGCACTCTGGGACAGCGAATTCCACAGATTCACAGCCCTTTGGGGGAAGTAGTTTCTCCCCAACTCTGTTTTAAATTTGCTGCCCCTTATCCTGAGACTATGACCTCTCGTTCTAGAATGCCCCACAAGAGGAAGCATCCGCTCCACGTCTACTTTATCCACACCTTTGATCATCTTGTAAACCTCAATTTGATCTCCCCTCATTCTTCTCAATTCCAGAGAGTTTCGGCCTAAACTGTTCAATCTCTCTCCACACGGCAAACCCCTCATCTCTGGAATCAATCCAGTGAAACCTCCTCTGAGCTGCCTCCAATCCCACTGCATCTCTCCTCAAATACAGGGACCAGAACTGTGCACAATACTCCAGGTGCGACCTCACCAATGCCTTGTGTATTTGCAACAATACTTCCTCACCTTTATATTCTGTTCCTTTAGCTATCAATGCCATCATTCCATTTGCTTTCGTTATTATCTGTTGTCCCTGCATGATAGCTTTCCGTGACTCATGAACGAGGACACCCAGATCCCTCTGCCCAGAAGCTCCCCGAAGTCTCCCCCCATTTAGATAATAAGTCACCTTCCCATTTTTCCGGCCAAAATGCACAACCTCTCACTTATCCACGTTAAACTCCATCTGCCACCTTCTGGCCCACTCTCCGAACCTGTCTCTCTATCCATTTGTAGGGTTCTTATTTCCTCTTTGCAACTTCCTGTTCCACCTATTTTTGTGTCACCTGCAAAGGGAAGGAGTGGCGGGTGTTTGCACAGCGTAGTTTCTGGGATCTTGCTGTGCGGACATTGGCTCCCCCCCTTCCCTGCCTAACAGTAGGGGACACTCTTGTCGAGGGGACCTTCCCTCGGGCTGCCCCGTGGCAGCGAAAGGTGTTGCGGCAATGCAGCCCTCAGGTGGGTTTTGCGGCCACTATGCCGGTTCGGAGGCCTCTTTCGATGCAGCGAGCCGTTAATGGTGTTTTTTTTCCCCGATTTGCCCCCCCCCCCCCAGCTGCGGCGGGACAAGAGGTTCCTGAAGACAGCGGAGGGGCTGCTGCTGCGCTCATTGGCGATCCGGGACTCCGCCATCTACCACTGCGTCAGCACCGAGAACAGCTTCAGCCACACGGCTGGCAGGGTGGACCTGCGCGTACTGGGCCGGGCGGCTGTCATTGGGGCTGCATCTTCCTCCTCCTCTTCCTCCGGCCCCCAGCGCCGGCCCGATGACCCCGGGGACCCCGGCCCTCCTCGCCGGAAACCCCAACTGGGGGCCATCAGCCAGTACTGCCAGGATTACTGGCTGGAGAGCGGGCGCACCGTCCGACCGAAGAGGACCACGCAGGAGCTGGCAGCGGCCACCAGGGGGGGCGGTAACACCACCGGCGCCTGACAGGGGCAGCTGGGGCATCACCCCGCCTTATTTATACATTCAGTGCCCATTGGAGGTGGGGTGGGTGGGGGAGGGGGAGGGGGCTAGTTAGCTGATCCTGATGCCCGTTCCCAAACCCCGGCTCCGTTTCCTCCCCCTCCCACACTCCCCGCCAACCCCCGGGGAGGATTAATGTCACAATGGATATTCGACTGCAGCGGGCATCGCGGGGGTTTATCTAAAACGCCCCCGGGGGAGGGGCAGGGGGAAAAGGTAGTTGAGAATCTCGCTCCCGTAAACTTTTGGATAAATCCCCTCTCCCAGGGAGAGAGACTGGCCAACATCCCCCCCCAACTCCCCCCCCCCCCCCCCCCCCCCCGCCCTTGCCACCACCACCTCGACAACAATCACATTGATATAGCACCCGGGACTTCCCCAAGCTGCATCACAGCAACCGGGGCTGACTGAGAGAGAGAGAGAAAAGGGGGGCGGGGAGAGAGGGGAGGGGGGGAGGGAGAGAGAGAGGGGAGGGAGAGAGAGGGGCGTAGGGAGAGAGAGGGGGGGAGAGAGAGAGAGGGGAGGGAGAGAGGGGGGGGAGGGGAGGGAGAGAGGGGGGGAGGGGAGGGAGAGGGGGGGGTGGAGAGGGGGGGAGAGAGAGAGGGGGGAGAGGGGGGAGGAAGAGAGAGGGGGGGAGGAGAGAGGGGGGGAGGGAGGGAGAGAGGGGGGGAGGGAGAGAGAGGGGGGACGAGGGGAGGGAGGGGGGGTGGAGAAGGGGGGAGAGAGAGAGAGGGGGGAGGGAGAGAGAGGGGGGAGGGAGAGAGGGGGGAGGGAGAGAGAGGGGGGAGGGAGAGAGAGGGGGGAGGGAGAGAGAGGGGGGAGAGAGAGAGGGGGGGAGAGAGAGAGGGGGGGAGAGAGAGAGGGGGGGAGAGAGAGAGGGGGAGAGAGAGAGAGGGGGGGAGAGGGGAGGGAGAGAGAGGGGAGAGGGAGAGAGAGGGGGACAGAGAGAGAGGAGGGAGAGAGGGGGGAGAGAGGGGGGAGAGAGGGGGGAGAGAGGAATGGGAAAGGGGGGAGGTGGACAGAGACAGAGAGAGGGACAGAGACAGAGAGAGGGAGAGAGACAGGGAGGGGGAGAGAGACAGGGAGGGGGAGAGAGACAGGGAGAGGGGGAGAGACAGAGAGGGGGAGAGAGACAGGGAGGGAGACAGGGAGGGGGAGAGAGACAGGGAGGGGGAGAGAGACAGGGTGGGGGAGAGAGACAGAGGGGGGGAGAGAGACAGGGAGGGGGAGGGAGACAGGGAGGGGGAGAGAGACAGGGAGGGGGAGAGAGACAGGGAGGGGGAGAGAGACAGGGAGGGGGAGAGAGACAGAGGGGGGTGACGAGAGGTGAAATTGCTGGGCCTCTGACGGAAATCTTTGTCGCTTCTTTGGACACAGGTGAGGTCCCTGAGGATTGGAGGATAGCGAATGTGGTCCCGTTGTTTAAGAAGGGTAGCAGGGATAACCCAGGAAATTATAGGCCGGTGAGCTTGACGTCCGTGGTAGGGAAGTTGTTGGAGAGGATTCTTAGAGACAGGATGTATGTGCATTTAGAACGGAACAATCTCATTAGTGACAGACAGCATGGTTTTGTAAGAGGGAGGTCGTGCCTTACAAATTTGGTGGAGTTTTTTGAGGAAGTGACAAAAACGGTTGATGAAGGAAGGGCCGTGGATGTCGTCTATATGGATTTCAGTAAGGCATTTGACAAAGCCCCACATGGCAGGTTGGTTAAGAAGGTTAAGGCTCATGGGATACAAGGAGAAGTGGCTGGATGGGTGGAGAACTGGCTTGGCCATAGGAGACAGAGGGTAGTGGTCGAAGGGTCTTTTTCCGGCTGGAGGTCTGTGACCAGTGGTGTTCCGCAGGGCTCTGTACTGGGACCTCTGCTATTTGTGATATATATAAATGATTTGGAAGAAGGTGTAACTGGTGTAATCAGCAAGTTTGCGGATGACACGAAGATGGCTGGAATTGCGGATAGCGAAGAGCATTGTCGGGCAATACAGCAGGATATAGATAGGCTGGAAAATTGGGCGGAGAGGTGGCAGAGGGAATTTAATCCGGATAAATGCGAAGTGATGCATTTTGGAAGAAATAATGTAGGGAGGTGTTATACAATAAATGACAGAGTCATCAGGAGTATAGAAACACAGAGGGACCTAGGTGTGCTAGTCCACAAATCCTTGAAGGTGGCAACACAGGTGGAGAAGGTGGTGAAGAAGGCATATGGTATGCTTGCCTTTATAGGACGGGGTATAGAGTATAAAAGCTGGAGTCTGATGATGCAGCTGTATAGAACGCTGGTTAGGCCACATTTGGAGTACTGCGTCCAGTTCTGGTCACCGCACTACCAGAAGGACGTGGAGGCATTGGAGAGAGTGCAGAGAAGGTTTACCAGGATGTTGCCTGGTATGGAGGGTCTTAGCTATGAGGAGAGATTGGGTAGACTGGGGTTGTTCTCCTTGGAAAGACGGAGAATGAGGGGAGATCTAATAGAGGTGTACAAGATTATGAAGGGTATAGATAGGGTGAACAGTGGGAAGCTTTTTCCCAGGTCGGAGGTGACGATCACGAGGGGTCACGGGCTCAAGCTGAGAGGGGCGAAGTATAACTCAGACATCAGAGGGACGTTTTTTACACAGAGGGTGGTGGGGGCCTGGAATGCGCTGCCAAGTAGGGTGGTGGAGGCAGGCACGCTGACATCGTTTAAGACTTACCTGGATAGTCACATGAGCAGCCTGGGAATGGAGGGATACAAACGATTGGTCTAGTTGGACCAAGGAGCGGCACAGGCTTGGAGGGCCGAAGGGCCTGTTTCCTGTGCTGTACTGTTCTTTGTTCTTTGTTCTTTGAGACAGAGAGAGGTGGGCTTTGTCTTCCCAGTAAAGGTGTTCTGGGCCTCTCGCTGTGCGGACTGGACTCGGAGACAAACCCTGGGGACCGGAACAGGAGACACTGGGAATTCACCACGGATCCAAAATGCACCACAGGCCGGGATCCAACAGGAACATAAAGAGTCAGCGCACCTTCGGAGTCGGGAATGCAGAGTGATTTACCCGGAGGAAGGGGGGGAGGGGAGCATCTCTATCGACAGGAGGAGAATGTGGGGTGAAGGAGGAGATGGCGGGTCGCTTTGGATCAGTGAGTTGGTCATGGTACGGAGCAAAGAATCTGGACGGAAATGGGGCTAATGGGAGGGCCAGCAGCAAATCGATGGTCTGAATGGCCAGATTTGGAGCCTAGAGGACTTGGTTACCAATTCAGTTGGGTTATCGATCAAACCATTAACTGTGAGAGGGTCAGTGCTGAGGGAGCGCCGCACTGTGGGAGGGTCAGTGCTGAGGGAGCGCCGCACTGTGGGAGGGTCAGTGCTGAGGGAGCGCCGCACTGTGGGAGGGTCAGTGCTGAGGGAGCGCCGCACTGTGGGAGGGTCAGTGCTGAGGGAGCGCTGCACTGTGGGAGGGTCAGTGCTGAGGGAGCGCTGCACTGTGGGAGGGTCAGTGCTGAGGGAGCGCCGCACTGTGGGAGGGTCAGTGCTGAGGGAGCGCCGCACTGTGGGAGGGTCAGTGCTGAGGGAGCACCGCACTGTGGTACGGTCAGTGCTGAGGGAGCGCCGCACTGTGGGAGGGTCAGTGCTGAGGGAGCGCCGCACTGTGGGAGGGTCAGTGCTGAGGGAGCACCGCACTGTGGGACGGTCAGTGCTGAGGGAGCGCCGCACTGTGGGAGGGTCAGTGCTGAGGGAGCGCCGCACTGTGGGAGGGTCAGTGCTGAGGGAGCGCCGCATTGTGGGAGGGTCAGTGCTGAGGGAGTGCCGCACTGTGGGAGGGTCAGTGCTGAGGGAGCGCCCACTGTGGGAGGGTCAGTGCTGAGGGAGCGCCGCACTGTGGGAGGGTCAGTGCTGAAGGAGCGCCGCACTGTGGGAGGGTCAGTGCTGAGGGAGCGCCGCACTGTGGGAGGGTCAGTGCTGAGGGAGCGCCGCACTGTGGGAGGGTCAGTGCTGAGGGAGCGCCGCACTGTGGGAGGGTCAGTGCTGAGGGAGCGCCGCACTGTGGGAGGGTCAGTGCTGAGGGAGCGCCGCACTGTGGGAGGGTCAGTGCTGAGGGAGCGCCGCACTGTGGGAGGGTCAGTGCTGGGGGAGCGCCGCACTGTGGGAGGGTCAGTGCTGAGGGAGCGCCGCACTGTGGGAGGGTCAGTGCTGAGGGAGCGCCGCACTGTGGGAGGGTCAGTGCTGAGGGAGCGCCGCACTGTGGGAGGGTCAGTGCTGAGGGAGCGCCGCACTGTGGGAGGGTCAGTGCTGAGGGAGCGCCGCACTGTGGGAGGGTCAGTGCTGAGGGAGCGCCGCACTGTGGGAGGGTCAGTGCTGAGGGAGCGCCGCACTGTGGGAGGGTCAGTGCTGAGGGAGCGCCGCACTGTGGGAGGGTCAGTGCTGAGGGAGCGCCGCACTGTGGGAGGGTCAGCGCTGAGGGAGCGCCGCACTGTGGGAGGGTCAGTGCTGAGGGAGCGCCGCACTGTGGGAGGGTCAGTGCTGAGGGAGCGTCGCACTGTGGGAGGGTCAGTGCTGAGGGGGCGCCGCACTGTGGGAGGGTCAGTGCTGAGGGAGCGCCGCACTGTGGGAGGGTCAGTGCTGAGGGGGCGCCGCACTGTGGGAAGGTCAGTGCTGAGGGAGCGCCGCACTGTGGGAAGGTCAGTGCTGAGGGAGCGCCGCACTGTGGGAGGGTCAGTGCTGAGGGAGCGCCGCACTGTGGGAGGGTCAGTGCTGAGGGAGCGCCGCACTGTGGGAGGGTCAGTGCTGAGGGGTGTTCTCCCCAGTGTCCTTGGGCCAATATTTGTCACTGAACCCATATCGCACAGGGCAGACGGTCTGTGTCAGTGATCAGATTGCTGCTTGTCTGGAGTTGCTATGTCTGTACCGGTTGCTCCCGAGCCTGTGTTAGAACAGTCTAGAAGTTTAACAACACCAGGTTAAAGTCCAACAGGTTTATTTGGTAGCAAAAGCCACACAAGCTTTCGAGGCTCTGAGCCCCTTCTTCAGGTGAGTGGGAATTCTGTTCACAAACAGAACTTATAAGACACAGACTCAATTTACATGAATAATGGTTGGAATGCGAATACTTACAACTAATCCAGTCTTTAAGAAACAAAACAATGGGAGTGGAGAGAGCATCAAGACAGGCTAAAAAGATGTGTATTGTCTCCAGACAAGACAGCCAGTGAAACTCTGCAGGTCCACGCAACTGTGGGAGTTACAAATAGTGTGACATAAATTCTGATTCTAGGATCGCATGATAAAGACTCAGGAGGAAAAAAGCAGAAATATTTATGTGAAATAGTGTGACATAAACCCAATATCCCGGTTGAGGCCGTCCTTGTGTGTGCGGAACTTGGCTATCAGTTTCTGCTCCGCGACTCTGCGCTGTCGTGTGTCGCGAAGGCCGCCTTGGAGAACGCTTACCCGAATATCAGAGGCCGAATGCCCGTGACCGCTGAAGTGCTCCCCAACAGGAAGAGAACAGTCTTGCCTGGTGATTGTCGAGCGGTGTTCATTCATCCGTTGTCGCAACGGTGTCCGTTCTCACGTGAGAACACCATCCACCAGGTACACGGTACATACTCTTGCAACTCGGCCAACGTTGTCTACCTGATACGCTGCAAGAAAGGATGTCCCGAGGCATGGTACATTGGGGAAACCATGCAGACGCTGCGACAACGGATGAATGAACACCACTCGACAATCACCAGGCAAGACTGTTCTCTTCCTGTTGGGGAGCACTTCAGCGGTCACGGGCATTCGGCCTCTGATATTCGGGTAAGCGTTCTCCAAGGCGGCCTTCGCGACACACGACAGCGCAGAGTCGCGGAGCAGAAACTGATAGCCAGGTTCCGCACACACAAGGACGGCCTCAACCGGGATATTGGGTTTATGTCACACTATTTCACATAAATATTTCTGCTTTTTTCCTCCTGAGTCTTTATCATGCGATCCTAGAATCAGAACTTATGTCACACTATTTGTAACTCCCACAGTTGCGTGGACCTGCAGAGTTTCACTGGCTGTCTTGTCTGGAGACAATACACATCTTTTTAGCCTGTCTTGATGCTCTCTCCACTCCCATTGTTTTGTTTCTTAAAGACTGGATTAGTTGTAAGTATTCGCATTCCAACCATTATTCATGTAAATTGAGTCTGTGTCTTATAAGTTCTGTTTGTGAACAGAATTCCCACTCACCTGAAGAAGGGGCTCAGAGCCTCGAAAGCTTGTGTGGCTTTTGCTACCAAATAAACCTGTTGGACTTTAACCTGGTGTTGTTAAACTTCTTACTGTGTTTACCCCAGTCCAACGCCGGCATCTCCACATCATTAGAACAGTCTCCCAGGGAAAGAAACACTTGAGATATTTGACCTGGGATTAGGATATGTCAGTTGGTTGTGGTTGCAGACACGTCAAACCTATTTATCTTTCCCCCAGAGGCATTTGGATCGAGGGCGGCAACTCTGCGGAAACATTTAATTAAGAAAATTGTACATTGAGTGAGAGTTTGCACAGAACTTTCCTGCTGTCAAAATTTGTTGTACTGGGTGTATCAGCGCTTTCAGAGTCTCAATGTGTGTGCGTCTGTGTGTGCGTGTGTCCATGTGTGTGTGTGTCTGTGTGTTACATTATCCTGTGTCAAACCATTTGTTAAATTAAGTAAACACCTTTTTATATGAATAAATCACGTTGCCAAATGTTCTGTATCTTTTGTTTCGGAGGGGGGGTGGTGGTTGGTGGGTTTGGATGCAGCCTCCTGCACACCCCTCCTCGATTTCTGGGGCCACGCAGTTCGGGAAGCGGGGGGCGGGGGGAGTTCACTGAAGGCCTCACGGAGAGGGAGGGAACGAGAAGTCGGCCATTCAGCCCAGTGGGATCCTGCCATCTGCTAACCCTCGACTCCCACTCCCCCCGCCTTATCCACATCGATTCCTGCAACTCGTTAAAAATCAATCCCAGCTCAAACAAACTGACCGACCCGTAGAAACTAGAAGCAGGAGGAGGCCATTCGGCCCTTCCAGCTGCTCCCCCATTCACTTTGATCACGGCTGATCATCAAATCCAATATCCTGATCCCCCCCCTTCCCCCCCATATCCCTCGATCCCTTTCGCCCCAAGAGCGATATCTAATTTCTTCTTGAAATCCCACAACGTTTTGGCCTCAACTACTTTCTGTGGGAGTGAATTCCACACATTCACCACCCTCTGGGTGAAGAAATTTCTCCTCACCTCAGTTCTAAAAGGTTTCCCCCTTATCCTCAAACTGTGACCCCTAGTTCTGGACTCCCCCATCATCCGGAACATTCTTTCTGAATCTACCCTGTCTAACCCTGTTAGAATTTTATAAGTTTCTATGAGATCCCCTCTCACTCTTCTAAACTCCAGTGAATATAATCCTAACCCACTTAGTCTCTCCTCATATGACAGACCTGCCATCCCAGGAATCAGCCTGGTAAACCTTCGCTGCGCTCCCTCTATAGCAAGGACATCCTTCCTCAGATAAGGAGACCAAAACTGCACACAATACTCCAGGTGTGGCCTCACCAACACCCTGTACAATTGCAGCAAAACATCCCTATCCCGATACTCCAATCCTCTCGCTATGAAGGCCAACATACCATTCACCTTCTTTGCTGCCTGCTGTACCTGCACGCTTACTCTCAGCGACTGATGCACGAGGACTCCAAGGTCTCGCTGAGTATCCGCCTCTCTCAATTTACACCCATTCGAGTAATAATCTGTCTTCCTATTATTGCTGCCAGAGTGGATAACCTCACATTTATCCACATTATGTTGCATCTAAAGTTTATTTATTAGTGTCACAAGTAGGCTGACATTAACACAAGAAGTTACAGTGAAAATCCCCTAGTGGCCACACTCCGGTGCCTGTTCGGGTACACTGAGGGAGAATTTAGCGCGGCCGATGCACCCTAACCAGCACGTCTTTCGGACTGTGGGGGGAAACCGGAGCACCCGGAGGAAACCCACGCAGACACGGGGAGAACATGCAGACTCCACACAGACAGTGACCCAAGCCGGGAATCGAACCCGGGTCCCTGGCGCTGTGAGGCAGCTGTGCTAACCACTGTGTCACCCCTCTGCCATGCAGATACCCCCACACTCAGCCTGTCCAAATCACGCTGAAGCATCTCTGCATCCTCCTCACAGCTCACCCTCCCACCCAACTTTGTATCACAGCCCAACCTCTCCAGGCCTCTGCGGGAAAGAATTCCACACACTCACTCCCCTCCGAGAGAAGAAATTCCTCCCCATCTCTGTCTCCAATGGGTGACCCCCCCTTACTCTGAGATTCTGCCCCCTGGTCCCAGACTCTCCCACAAGGGGAAACACCCTCTCAGCATCCACCCTGTCAACCCCCCCTGAGAATCCGATATAGAGTCTGGTCCCAGACTCTCCCACAAGGGGAAACACCCTCTCAGCATCCACCCTGTCAACCCCCCCTGAGAATCCGATATAGAGTCTGGTCCCAGACTCTCCCACAAGGGGAAACACCCTCTCAGCATCCACCCTGTCAACCCCCCCTGAGAATCCGATATGTCTCAATAAGGTCCCCCCCTCATTCTTCTAAACTCCAATGAGTTCAGGCCCAAACTACTCAACCTCTCCTCATGAGAAAATCCCTCCCTACCCGGGATCGACCGAGTGAACCTTCTCTGGACTGCCTCCAACGCCAGGATATCCTTCCTTGGACAAGGGGACCCAAACAGTTCACAATATTCCAGGTCACAGCGGTATACAGCACGGGATCAGGCCCTTCAGCCCAACTCTTCCATGTTGGCCAGGTTTCCTAAACTGAACTAGTCCCATTTGCCTGCGTTTGGACCATATCCCTCTAAACCTCTCCCACCCATGTACCTGTCCAAATGTCTATTGGGACCTCTGCTGTTTGTGATTTATATAAACGATCTGGAAGAAGGTGTAACTGGGGTGATCAGTAAGTTTGCGGACGACACGAAAATGGCTGGACTTGCAGATAGTGAGGAACATTGTCAGAGGCTACAGAAGGATATAGATAGGCTGGAAATTTGGGCAAAGAAATGGCAGATGGAGTTCAATCCAGATGAATGCGAAGTGATGCATTTTGGTAGAACTAATGTAGGGGGGAGCTATACGATAAATGGCAGAACCATAAAAGGTGTAGAAACGCAGAGGGACCTGGGTGTGCAAGTCCACAGATCCTTGAAGGTGACGTCACAGGTGGAGAAGGTGGTGAAGAAGGCATATGGCATGCTTGCCTTTATAGGACGGGGCATAGAGTATAAAAGTTGGGGTCTGATGTTGCAGATGTATAGAACGTTGGTTCGGCCGCATTTGGAATACTGCGTCCAGTTCTGGTCGCCACACTACCAGAAGGACGTGGAGGCTTTAGAGAGAGTGCAGAGGAGGTTTACCAGGATGTTGCCTGGTATGGAGGGGCTTAGTTATGAGGAGAGATTGGGTAAACTGGGGTTGTTCTCACTGGAAAGACGGAGGATGAGGGATGACCTGATAGAGGTGTACAAAATTATGAAAGGCATAGATAGGGTGAACGGTGGGAAGCTTTTTCCCAGGTCGGTGGTGACGTTCACGAGGGGTCATAGGTTCAAGGTGAGGGGGGGGATGTTTAACACGGATATCAGAAGGACATATTTTACACAGAGGGTGGTGGGGGCCTGGAATGCGCTGCTGGGCAAGGTGGTGGAGGCGGACACACCGGGAACGTTTAAGACTTATCTAGATAGCCACATGAACGGAGTGGGAATGGAGGGATACAAAAGAATGGTCTAGTTTGAACCAGGGAGCGGCACGGGCTTGGAGGGCCGAAGGGCCTGTTCCTGTGCTGTATTGTTCTTTGTTTTTAAATGTTGTATTCTACCCGCCTCTACCACCTCCTCTGGCAGCTCATTCCATATCCGCACCACCCTCTGTATAAAAAGGTTGCCCCTCAGGTCCCTTTGCAATCTTTCCCCTCTCTCCTTAAACCTATGCCCTGTAGTTTTGGACCCCCCCTATCCTGGGAAAAAGATCTTGGCTGTTCACCTTATCAATGCTCCTCATGGTTTTATAGACCTCTATAAGGTCACCCCCGCGCCCCCCCACGCTCCAGGGACAAAAGTCCCAGCCTATCCGGCCTCTGCTCAAACCCTCCGGTCCCAGGAACATCACAACAACTCGCCGTGTCAGTAAAATTCTCCTCATCTCTCCCCCCGCCTCTGGTTCATTTACCGATTCTCTTCACTCTGTGTCTCCCCCTCCCTCGCTCTCTGGTTCCCCACCCTCCTGTCGCTGGGAAACACTTCCTCCTCATTCACTCGATCGAGACCCCCCCTCGCGAAAGTGACTGCCTCGATTCAATCTCCCCCTTAACCTTCCCCGCTCCGAGGAGAACGATCCCAACTTCTCCCAGTCTCTCAGCAAGTCCACTACGACTCTCACCAACTTTTACAGACGTCCCATAGAAAGCATTCTTTCTGGTTGTATCACAGCTTGGTCTGGGCTCCTGCTCTGCCCAAGACCGCAATAAACTACAAAGGGTTGTGAATGTAGCCCAATCCATCACTCAAACCAGCCTCCCATCCATTGACTCTGTCTACACTTCCCGCTGCCTCGGGAAAAGCAGCAGCATAATTAAGGACCCCACGCACCCCGGACATTCTCTCTTCCACCTTCTTCCATCGGGAAAAAGATACAAAAGTCTGAGGTCACGTACCAACCGACTCAAGAACAGCTTCTTCCCTGCTGCTGTCAGACTTTTGAGCTATGACTGTAACACTACATTCTGCACCCTCTCCTTTCCTTCTCCCCTATGTACTCTATGTACGGTATGCTTTGTCTGTATCGCGCGCAAGAAACAATACTTTTCACTGTATCCCAATACATGTGACAATAATAAATCAAATCAAATCTCCACATAGAATCATAGAATCTCTACAGTGCAGAAGGAGGCCATTCAGCCCATCGAGTCTGCACCGACCACAATCCCACCCAGGCCCTACTCCCGTAACCCCATGCATTTACCCTAGCTAGTCCCCCTGACACTAAGGGAGAATTTAACACGGCCCAATGCACCCTAACCAGCACGTCTCTCGGACTGTGGGAGGAAACCGGAGCACCCGGAGGAAACCCACGCAGACACGGGGAGAACGTGCAGACTCCGCACAGACAGTGACCCGAGCCGGGAATCGAACCCGGGTCCCTGGCGCTGTGAGGCAGCAGCGCTAACCCACTGTGTCACCGGCTGCCCCGTGCTGTTAAAGCCTTTATCTGATTTGGGTTGAAGCCCCAGGAGAGATAGTAGCAGGAGTGGGCCATTCAGCCCTTCTTGTCTGTCCTTCCATTCAATGGGATCATGGGCGATCCATGCC
The DNA here is from genome assembly GCF_964213995.1 of Mustelus asterias. NCBI lineage: Eukaryota > Metazoa > Chordata > Chondrichthyes > Carcharhiniformes > Triakidae > Mustelus > Mustelus asterias. The sequence goes on from NW_027592009.1 coordinate 61,064, forward strand.
GGCCGCAGCTCCTTCTCTGTGCCCTTTCCCCCGAGCCCCCTATTCCTCGATCTGTCAAATATTTATCCACCTCCGCTTTAAATACTTCTAACGATCCAGCCTCCACCACCCTTTGGGGCAGAGAATTCCAGAGATTCCCCACCCTCCGCGAGAAGATATTTTTACACATCTCAGTTTTAAATGAGCGGCCCTTTATCCTGTAGCGATGTCCCCTTGTTCCAGACTCTCCCACTAGTGAAAACATCTCACCATCTACCCCATCAAGCTCCCTCAGGATCGTATATGTTTGAATAAGGTCTCCCCTCACTCTTCGAATCTCCAAGGAATACAGACCCAGACTATTTTGTCCCTCTTGATAGGACAGGCAGCTGGACGATTATCTTCAATTCTGCGCCCAACGCTTCAGGAAGGGAGTCGAGGCCTCAAAGAAGGAGCAGAGATTTACTCGAATATGTGTGTGTGTGAGAGAGTGTGTGAGAGAGTGTGAGAGAGAGTGTGAGAGAGAGTGTGTGAGAGAGAGTGTGTGAGAGAGAGAGAGAGTGTGTGAGAGAGAGTGTGTGTGAGAGAGAGTGTGAGAGAGTGTGTGTGAGAGAGTGTGAGAGAGTGTGAGAGAGAGTGTGAGAGAGAGAGTGAGAGAGAGTGTGAGAGAGTGAGAGAGAGTGTGTGAGAGAGAGTGTGAGAGAGTGAGAGAGAGTGTGTGAGAGAGAGTGTGTGAGAGAGAGTGTGTGTGTGAGAGAGAGTGAGAGAGTGTGTGAGAGAGAGTGTGAGAGAGTGTGTGACAGAGTGTGTGAGAGAGTGTGTGAGAGAGAGTGTGAGAGAGGGAGAGTGTGAGAGAGTGTGAGAGAGAGAGTGTGTGTGAGAGAGAGTGTGAGAGAGTGTGTGTGAGAGAGTGTGAGAGAGAGTGTGAGAGAGAGAGTGAGAGAGAGAGTGAGAGAGAGTGTGAGAGAGTGTGTGTGAGAGAGTGTGAGAGAGAGTGTGAGAGAGAGAGTGAGAGAGAGAGTGAGAGAGAGTGTGAGAGAGTGTGTGAGAGAGAGAGAGTGTGTGTGAGAGAGTGTGAGAGAGAGAGTGAGAGAGAGAGTGAGAGAGAGTGTGAGAGAGAGAGTGAGAGAGAGAGTGAGAGAGAGTGTGTGAGAGTGAGAGAGTGTGTGTGAGAGAGGGAGTGAGAGAGAGTGAGCCCCTCTCTCTCGCACACTCCCATTCAGCCCCTCTCTCTCTCGAGCCTGTTACACAGGAACAGGAGGAGGCCATTCAGCCCCTCTCTCTCTCGAGCCTGTTACACAGGAACAGGAGGAGGCCATTCAGCCCCTCTCTCTCTCGAGCCTGTTACACAGGAACAGGAGGAGGCCATTTAGCCCCTCTCCCTCCAGCCTGTTACACAGGAACAGGAGACCATTCAGCCCCTCTCTCTCTCTCGAGCCTGTTACACAGGAACAGGAGGAGGCCATTCAGCCCCTCTCTCTCTCTCTCGATCCTGTTACACAGGAACAGGAGGAGGTCAGAGGTCACATCAGGCCACAGATGTTTCCAAGGCTGCCCAGACCGGGAGAAATATAACCCAATTACCCAGTTCAATCGTATTTTTGAGCTGTTACAAGGTTAACACACTAATCAAAAAATATGTGCAATGAAATGGAACCAGAAATAGCCGATGAGAGTCCGGTGGTTAACTCGTGGGGACAGAGAGGAGAATACAGGGAAGCATTTATCAGAATACCCTCAAACCTCTGCCAGCGACAGCTTCTGTCAAAGTACATGTCTGGCTGATTCCCCACTCTCTCTAACCCAGGGACAGTGATCAGGAGCCGGAACCCTGGCTGATTCCCCTTCCTCTCAGTGAGGGTGATTGGAGGGAGCGGGGGCGGGTGGAGGGAGCGGAGGCTTCTGTCAAGAATGATGTGGAGATGCCGGCGTTGGACTGGGGTAAACTCAGGAAGAAGTCTCACAGGTTTAAAGTCCAACAGGTTTATTTGGCAGCGACAGCCACTCGCTTTCTCACAGTTAGTGAGATTGTCCTAACTGTCCCGGCTGGAGACAATACACATCTCTTCAACCTGTGCTTAACGCTCTCTCCACTCACACTGTCTGTCCCTTTCAGACTTGATTACCTGTAAAGACTCGCATTCCAATCATTATTCATGGCAATTGAGTTTGTGTCTTTGTGCCCTGTTTCTGAACAGAACCACTTACCTGACGAAGGGGCTTGGAGCTCCGAAAGCTTGTGTGGCTTTTGCTACCAAATAAACCTGTTGGACTTTAACCTGGTGTTGAGTCTTATTCTGTCAAGAAGCCAATTTTGTATCCACTTAGATACCTCACCCTGGATCCCGTGAGATTTAACCTTATGCAACAACCTACCATGCGGTACCTTGTCAAAGGCCTTGCTAAAGTCCATGTGGACAACATCAACTGCACTGCCCTCATCTACCTTCTTGATTACCCTTTCAAAAAACTCAATTAAATTTGAGAGACATGATTTTCCACTCACAAAGCCATGCTGACTGTCCCTAATCAGTCCTTGCGTCTCTAAATGCCTGTAGATCCTGTCTCTCAAAATACCTTCCAACAATTTACCCACCACAGATGTGAGGCTCACTGGCCTGTAGTTCCCAGGCTTTTCCCTGCAGCCCTTTTTAAACAAAGGCCCAACATTTGCCACTCTCCAATCTTCAGGCACCTCACCCGTGACTATCGATGATTCAAATATCTCGGCTGGGGGACCCGCAATTTCCTCCCTAGCCTCCCACAGTGTCCTGGGATACACTTCATCAGGACCCGGGGATTTATCTACCTTGATGCGCTTTAAGACTTCCAGCGCCTCCTTCTCTGTAATATGTACACTCCTCAAGACATCACTATTTATTTCCCGAAGTTCCCGAACATCCATGCTTTTCTCAACAGTAAATACTGATGAGAAATATTCATTTAGGATCTCACCCATCTCTTGTGGATCCGCACATAGATGACCTTGTTGATCCTTAAGAAGCCCTACTCTCTCCCTTGTTACTCTTTTGCCCTTTATGTATTTGTAGAAGCTCTTTGGATTCTCCAACTGCCCTCAATCCATCCTGTGAGGGCAGTTGGGGGAGCGGGGGCGGTTGGGGGGAGCGGGGGCGGTTGGGGGGAGCGGGGGCGGTTGGGGGGAGCGGGGGCGGTTGGGGGGAGCGGGGGCGGTTGGGGGGAGCGGGGACGGTTGGGGGGAGCGGGGGCGGTTGGGGGGAGCGGGGGCGGTTGGGGGGAGCGGGGGCGGTTGGGGGGAGCGGGGGCGGTTGGGGAGGAGCGGGGGCCGTGGGGGGGGAGCGGGGGCGGTTGGGGGGAGCGGGGGCGGTTGGGGGGAGCGGGGGCGGTTGGGGGTAGCGGGGGCCGTGGGGGGAGCGGGGGCGGTTGGGGGGAGCGGGGGCGGTTGGGGGGAGCGGGGGCGGTTGGGGGGAGCGGGGACGGTTGGGGGGAGCGGGGGCGGTTGGGGGGAGCGGGGGCGGTTGGGGGGAGCGGGGGCGGTTGGGGAGGAGCGGGGGCGGTGGGGGGGGAGCGGGGGCGGTGGGGGGGAGCGGGGGCGGTTGGGGGGAGCGGGGGCGGTTGGGGGGAGCGGGGGCGGTTGGGGGGAGCGGGGCGGTTGGGGGGAGCGGGGGCGGTTGGGGGGAGCGGGGGCGGTTGGGGGGAGCGGGGGCGGTTGGGGGGAGCGGGGGCGGTTGGGGGGAGCGGGGGCGGTTGGGGGGAGCGGGGGCGGTTGGGGGAGCGGGGGCGGTTGGGGGGAGCGGGGCGGTTGGGGGGAGCGGGGGCGGTTGGGGGGAGCGGGGCGGTTGGGGGTAGCGGGGGCGGTTGGAGGGAGCGGGGGCGGTTGGAGGGAGCGGGGGCGGTTGGAGGGAGCGGGGGCGGTTGGAGGGAGCGGGGGCGGTTGGGGGGAGCGGGGGCGGTTGGGGGGAGCGGGGGCGGTTGGGGGGAGCGGGGGCGGTTGGGGGAGCGGGGGCGGTTGGGGGGAGCGGGGGCGGTTGGGGGAGCGGGGGCGGTTGGGGGGAGCAGGGGCGGTTGGGGGGAGCTGGGGAAGTAGGTGGCCCCCTCCCCCTCCTCCTCCTCCCCCTCCTCCTCCTCCTCCTCCTCCTCCTCCTCCTCCTCCCCCTCCTCCTCCCTCCTCCCTCCTCTCCCCTCTCTCCTCTCTCTCTCCTCCTCTCCCTCCCTCTCCCTCCCTCTCCCCTCTCTCTCTCTCCCTCTCTCCCTCCATCTCCCCCTCTCTCCCTCCATCTCCCCCTCTCCCCTCCATCTCCCCCTCTCTCCCTCCATCTCCCCCTCTCTCCCTCCATCTCCCCCTCTCTCCCTCCATCTCCCCTCTCTCCCTCCATCTCCCCCTCTCTCCCTCCATCTCCCCCTCTCTCCCTCCATCTCCCCCTCTCTCCCTCCATCTCCCCCTCTCTCCCTCCATCTCCCCCTCTCTCCCTCCATCTCCCCTCCATCTCCCCCTCTCTCCCTCCATCTCCCCTCCATCTCCCCTCCATCTCCCCCTCCATCTCCCCTCTCTCCCTCCATCTCCCCTCTCTCCCTCCATCTCCCCCTCTCTCCCTCCATCTCCCCCTCTCTCCCTCCATCTCCCCCTCTCTCCCTCCATCTCCCCCTCTCTCCCTCCATCTCCCCCTCTCTCCCTCCATCTCCCCCTCTCTCCCTCCATCTCCCCCTCTCTCCCTCCATCTCCCCCTCTCTCCCTCCATCTCCCCCTCTCTCCCTCCATCTCCCCCTCTCTCCCTCCATCTCCCCCTCTCTCCCTCCATCTCCCCTCTCTCCCTCCATCTCCCCCTCTCTCCCTCCATCTCCCCCTCTCTCCCTCCATCTCCCCCTCTCTCCTCCATCTCCCCCTCTCTCCCTCCATCTCCCCCTCTCTCCCTCCATCTCCCCCTCCATCTCCCCCTCTCTCCCTCCATCTCCCCCTC